>NC_068424.1:83603371-83748371 GCF_023373465.1 Oncorhynchus keta
GTGATGGGGGGGTTTAAGGACCTGGTGGAGATGGTGATGGGGGGGGGGGTTTAAGGACCTGGTGGAGATGGTGATGGGGGGGTTAAGGACCTGGTGGAGATGGTGATGGGGGGGGCGGGTTTAAGGACCTGGTGGAGATGGTGATGGGGGGGGTTTAAGGACCTGGTGGAGATGGTGATGGGGGGGTTTAAGGACCTGGTAGAGATGGTGATGGGGGGGAGGGTTTAAGGACCTGGTGGAGATGGTGATGGGGGGGTTTAAGGAGATGGTGATGGGGGGGGGTTTAAGGACCTGGTAGAGATGGTGATGGGGGGTTTAAGGACCTGGTGGAGATGGTGATGGGGGGGGGGTTTAAGGACCTGGTGCAGATGGTGATGGGGGGGGGTTTAAGGACCTGGTGGAGATGGTGATGGGGGGGGGGTTTAAGGACCTGGTGGAGATGGTGATGGGGGGGTTTAAGGACCTGGTGGAGATGGTGATGGGGGGGTTTAAGGACCTGGTAGAGATGCTGATGGGGGGTTTAAGGACCTGGTGGAGATGGTGATGGGGGGGTTTAAGGACCTGGTGGAGATGGTGATGGGGGGGGGTTTAAGGACCTGGTGGAGATGGTGATGGGGGGGGGTTTAAGGACCTGGTACCCGAGATAGTACTGTAGGAGACTGGACCATTCTACTGGCTGACTGACCGTGGTGATAGTACTGTAGGAGACTAGACCATTCTACTGGCTGACTAAGGACCGTCATAGTACTGTAGGAGAGGAGACCATTCTACTGGCTGACTGACCGTCATAGTACTGTAGGAGACTAGACCATTCTACTGGCTGACTGACCGTCATAGTACTGTAGGAGAGGAGACCATTCTACTGGCTGACTGACCGTCATAGTACTGTAGGAGAGGAGACCATTCCACTGGCTTGGAGGAGGAGCCTGGCTGACTGACCGTCATAGTACTGTAGGAGAGGAGACCATTCCACTGGCTGACTGACCGTCATAGTACTGTAGGAGACTAGACCATTCTACTGACTGACTGACCGTCATAGTACTGTAGGAGAGGAGACCATTCTACTGGCTGACTGACCGTCATAGTACTGTAGGAGACTAGACCATTCTACTGGCTGACTGACCGTCATAGTACTGTAGGAGAGGAGACCATTCTACTGGCTGACTGACCGTCATAGTACTGTAGGAGAGGAGACCATTCTATTGGCTGACTGACCGTCATAGTACTGTAGGAGACTAGACCATTCTACTGGCTGACTGACCGTCATAGTACTGTAGGAGAGGAGACCATTCCACTGGCTTGGAGGAGGAGCCTGGCTGACTGACCGTCTTTGTACTGTAGGAGAGGAGACCATTCCACTGGCTTGGAGGAGGAGCCTGGCTGACTGACCGTCATAGTACTGTAGGAGAGGAGACCATTCTACTGGCTGACTGACCGTCATAGTACTGTAGGAGAGGAGACCATTCTACTGGCTGACTGACCGTCATAGTACTGTAGGAGAGGAGACCATTCTACTGGCTGACTGACCGTCATAGTACTGTAGGAGACTAGACCATTCTACTGGCTGACTGACCGTCATAGTACTGTAGGAGAGGAGACCATTCTACTGGCTGACTGACCGTCATAGTACTGTAGGAGAGGAGACCATTCTACTGGCTGACTGACCGTCATAGTACTGTAGGAGAGGAGACCATTCCACTGGCTTGGAGGAGGAGCCTGGCTGACTGACCGTCATAGTACTGTAGGAGAGGAGACCATTCCACTGGCTTGGAGGAGGAGCCTGGCTGACTGACCGTCATAGTACTGTAGGAGAGGAGACCATTCTACTGGCTGACTGACCGTCATAGTACTGTAGGAGACTAGACCATTCTACTGGCTGACTGACCGTCATAGTACTGTAGGAGAGGAGACCATTCTACTGGCTGACTGACCGTCATAGTACTGTAGGAGAGGAGACCATTCCACTGACTTGGAGGAGGAGCCTGGCTGACTGACCGTCATAGATGCATGTTTGTGTAGGTGACTGATGGGTTAAAGTGACCTGTCAATAATATATGTTTTGCAATAATGTATTGATGATTTCAATAGTTTGTTCCCTTTTCGTTTGTGTTCTTTTTCAATCTGCTAATGCTATTGTGAAAGTGTGACTTGCTGTGGTTAAAATTAGCCTCATCTGGCACCTAGAATGATGGTCTACCACTGACTTCTGACTTGTTGAGGATACATCTGCTCCTCCACGCCCTGTTGGTCGTCCCCCCTCTGTGATACACAACTGACTGGACGGAGGGATGGTGGAGGAAGAGGAGATACACAACTGACTGGACGGAGAGATGGTGGAGGAAGAGGAGATACACAACTGACTGGACGGACGGATGGTGGAGGAAGAGGAGATACACAACTGACTGGACGGAGGGATAGTGGAGGAAGAGGAGATACACAACTGACTGGATGGAGGGATGGTGGAGGAAGAGGAGATACACAACTGACTGGACGGAGGGATGGTGGAGGAAGAGGAGGATACACAACTGACTGGACGGAGGGATGGTGGAGGAAGAGGAGATACACAACTGACTGGACGGAGGGATGGTGGAGGAAGAGGAGATACACAACTGACTGGACGGAGAGATAGTGG
This sequence comes from Oncorhynchus keta, assembly GCF_023373465.1. Classification (NCBI taxonomy): domain Eukaryota; kingdom Metazoa; phylum Chordata; class Actinopteri; order Salmoniformes; family Salmonidae; genus Oncorhynchus; species Oncorhynchus keta. The sequence continues at coordinate 83,606,004 of NC_068424.1, forward strand.
AGGAAGAGGAGATACACAACTGACTGGACGGAGGGATGGTGGAGGAAGAGGAGGATACACAACTGACTGGACGGAGGGATGGTGGAGGAAGAGGAGGATACACAACTGACTGGACGGAGGGATGGTGGAGGAAGAGGAGATACACAACTGACTGGACGGAGGGATGGTGGAGGAAGAGGAGATACACAACTGACTGGACGGAGGGATGGTGGAGGAAGAGGAGATACACAACTGACTGGACGGAGGGATGGTGGAGGAAGAGGAGATACACAACTGACTGGACGGAGGGATGGTGGAGGAAGAGGAGATACACAACTGACTGGACGGAGGGATGGTGGAGGAAGAGGAGATACACAACTGACTGGACGGACGGATGGTGGAGGAAGAGGAGATACACAACTGACTGGATGGAGGGATGGTGGAGGAAGAGGAGGATACACAACTGACTGGACGGAGGGATGGTGGAGGAAGAGGAGATACACAACTGACTGGACGGAGGGATGGTGGAGGAAGAGGAGGATACACAACTGACTGGACGGAGGGATGGTGGAGGAAGAGGAGATACACAACTGACTGGACGGAGGGATGGTGGAGGAAGAGGAGATACACAACTGACTGGACGGACGGATGGTGGAGGAAGAGGAGATACACAACTGACTGGACGGAGGGATGGTGGAGGAAGAGGAGATACACAACTGACTGGACGGACGGATGGTGGAGGAAGAGGAGATACACAACTGACTGGACGGAGGGATGGTGGAGGAAGAGGAGATACACAACTGACTGGACAGAGGGATGGTGGAGGAAGAGGAGATACACAACTGACTGGACAGAGGGATGGTGGAGGAAGAGGAGATACACAACTGACTGGACGGAGGGATGGTGGAGGAAGAGGAGGATACACAACTGACTGGACGGACGGATGGTGGAGGAAGAGGAGATACACAACTGACTGGATGGAGGGATGGTGGAGGAAGAGGAGATACACAACTGACTGGACGGAGGGATGGTGGAGGAAGAGGAGATACACAACTGACTGGACGGAGGGATGGTGGAGGAAGAGGAGATACACAACTGACTGGACGGAGGGATAGTGGAGGAAGAGGAGATACACAACTGACTGGACGGAGGGATGGTGGAGGAAGAGGAGAGATTATGCTGTGGAGTTTACTTTGTTGTTCTGGTGAAGGGAAGGGTCCTCATATTGGCCCCCAGAGAGAGAGAGAGAGAGAGGACAAAGCACTGCCTCTCTGTGAAATCATCTGCCCTTTCTGCACAATGACCACATCCATCCTCCTTGCCAACCTTGGCCCTCTGGGAAAACCTGTGTGTGTGTGTGTGTGTGTGTGTGTGTGTGTGTGTGTGTGTGTGTGTGTGTGTGTGTGTGTGTGTGTGTGTGTGTGTGTGTGTGTGTGTGTGTGTGTGTGTGTGTGTCTGTGTGTGTGAGAGTCTCTGGGCAGCACTGAAGGATTTGCATAGACTGTTGATTTTAAACTAGCAATATTTTAACCAAGTATCGCCACAACATTTTAAATGAAGAAGAAAAATACCAAGCAAACAAAAACGAGGAACGCTGGGGGGGGGTCTGCTGCACCTCTGCATCGGTGAAGGATACAGGAGAGGGCCTTCACTACCCCAGCATCACCCACGCTGGCTGACTGCTGCTGTTGAGCTTAATGCATAAAACAGTGTGTGTAATGGGTTTAACGTGGACATTTTTCTTCCTGTTTTTGGAAGAACCAGGCTTTTATCTCTTTGTTTGTGAGCCAAATATTACATATATATATACATATATATATACTCTTTCAAGATTTCAGATATGCCTTCTCAAGACCTTGACAAGCACAAACCTATTATTACTTACTAATATTTCAAAAGAAAAAAAATCCCGTTGTCATTTCCACTTGTTTTTAAGAGTATAGTTTTTAAATGGTGTTATTTATTGGTTTTAACTATCTTAGAGACAACGTGTTAAAGGTCAGAGCACTAACGTGGAAGTGTGTGTTTAAATGGTATGTGTTCTAATCTAAAGGCAACTTAACTTGGGTCAGGTCTTGTTGTTAGGCCGTGCTAACTAAATGGTGTTGTAAAAGATGAAGTGTTGTGTGCTGCATAGCTTCAGTGTGAAAGCTTCTCGATAATCGTCTTGTTTTTAAGACAAAAGATTGTTATAACTCCCTGTTGTAAAACATCTCTAGTGACCTGACGAGACAAGACGCTCTGGCTTTGTCCCGGCTGAGCTGACTGTACTATTTACAGTGATGATCAGGACAGGAAGAGGTTGGAGACAAAGATGGAGGGAGGGAGGGGTGGTATTTGGTAGAGTGATACTGTTGGACATCTATAGGTTTGTGTCCCAAATGGTACCCTATGTAGTGCACTACTTTTGACCAGGGCCCATATAGGGACTAATGCACTATATATAGTAATAAGGTTCCACTTGGGACTGTCCTCATCTTTGTTCAGATTTCCAAAAAGAAATGTTGTTGGGGTAAAAAAGAATAATATATATAAATATAAAATGTTACTCTGGGTGTCTTTTGTAAGTGTCGTGTGAGTAGGGGGACTCCTTTCTATTCCCAACTACACCAATAAGCACTGATAGGCAGATGTAACTTTTTCTATAGCGAATGTGAGTCTCTTTGTGACGTGTGTTACCACCTTTAAAGAATAAGAAAAAAAAGCCATCTTGATGAGTTTAAAGTAAAAAACCCACAGCTTTGAGAGTTAATCTGTGTACATATCTGTCCACTGGCATATAAAACAATCCCTCAGGGCTTCTCAGTATATGAGAATAAAGGAAAACGGTCTGTTTTGATGGGACAGATACCATGAAAGGATTGGTGGTGGATTTGAATTGTTCTTGGTTGTTTTCCTCAGCCCACGCATATTTTTAATGTAATCTATTCAAATACTAGTAATAATAATTGTTGAATTATATATGATTTTGTTTTTGCCAGAGTATTGCATCATATTATCATACATTTAGTTTGTGTTCTTGAACAACCACACGATGTACAGACATGTATACTTCCATAACGGCTGTGATCCAGTTGTAAAACGCGCCATTGATACACACTATCCTACCTAAAAAATATTTTTTTAAAACACTTCCAAAACAACTCTAAAGGTGTTTGCATGATTTAAAACACATTTTTAAAAAATAAAATAAAACCAAGTGTGTATTTTCAGTGAAAGATATCTTGCCATGGTGGACGGTGGACTATTTAACGGTGCACAATATGCATGTCCTACCAAGTCCCAACTGGTTTTTAGCGAGCTCTAGTCGGCTTCCGGTTCGTTCTTCAGATGGCGTTCCGTCACTGCTCAGCTGATAACTGCCATGCGTTGCGTTGTACTGCGCACGTTTGTAACCCAACTGAATCACTACAAGATTTTATTTGCGCTTTTATTACAATTAAAGTTGTCTGGACTTGGAACTGGGGAGAAATCCTGGATTTTTAAAGTTGTTTAGTTATAATATGTATGCTATGTTATCATTGCGTTAGATAATAAACATGTCTAGAACCTAGGTAACTGAACGCCATAGTGAAAAAACATTCTGATCTGATTTAGGTATGATGCTGTTTGACATGAGGATCTGATTGGATGGATTCTTAGAGCATTTTGATATGCTAACAGCCTTAAAATGGTCAGTTGCATTCAACACAGTTAAAGGACATTTAAAAAAAATAAAAAAAGTTAGTCAAACTAATAACCACCTACTTTATTCTCAATGTAGATTTGACATCTAGATTTTTTTATTTTTTTTATTCACTTATTCACTTGAAACATTAGCGCCATGGTTTGGGGGTAAACGTCTATTTGGCAGGTTTTAATGACCATATTGTAAAGGCTGAGGTAATTTTAAAATCAAAACACAAAAATGAAAATAGAGTCTTGTAGTCTTTCTGTGATCCAATTAATGAATGATCTCACCGCTTGTGTGGTGCAAAGGAAAACAAATAGAAGAAAATGGTGTACCAGCTAAAATTAATTTTTATTTAGGATATGATTTCTGTGGTTGCGTCGTAGGTTTCCACTGTTTTCCAATGATCTGTTGCTGGTGGCGAGAATAGTGTTCTGTTTACTGCTTCTAGGGGGGCTCCCATCCAACCGGCCAGGGGCATGTTCCGTGTTAGAAACAACAGATGTTTGCTTTGGTACTTGCACATTTACAGTTACCTCGATTTTGCCACGTTTGGATTTTTAAAAAAATATTTCAAAAATAATAGCTAATATATTATATATATATATGTGTATATTAGGAAAATGGTTCTATGTTTTCATTCCATTGAAAGCATATTGTTTGTAGCATTTAACTAGTTAGTGTATACACACACCTGTATACTGATTGACATTTTTCAGATTTGTACTTTTTTTAAACTGAAAGTTGCTAGTTCTGCTTTACCCGAGTCGTGCAATCATTTATTTTTAGTGTTCACTAATAAACCTATGATGTGTACCAATATTACAACCGTCCCTTTGCCTGTTTTCACTGGAATCACCATTCGAGTTCACACAACGTTGTCGCGAATGCTAGCATGGCACCCTATTCCCTATATAGTGCACTACTTTAGACCAGAGCCCTATGGAACCCTGTTCCCTATATAGTGCACTACTTTAGACCAGAGCCCTATGGAACCCTGTTCCCTATATAGTGCACTACTTTAGACCAGAGCCCTATGGAACCCTGTTCCCTATATAGTGCACTACTTTAGACCAGAGCCCTATGGAACCCTGTTCCCTATATAGTGCACTACTTTAGACCAGAGCCCTATGGAACCCTGTTCCCTATATAGTGCACTACTTTAGACCAGAGCCCTATGGAACCCTATTCCCTATATAGTGCACTACTTTAGACCAGAGCCCTATGGAACCCTGTTCCCTATATAGTGCACTACTTTAGACCAGAGCCCTATGGAACCCTGTTCCCTATATAGTGCACTACTTTAGACCAGAGCCCTATGGAACCCTATTCCCTATATAGTGCACTACTTTTGACCAGAGCCCTATAGAACCCTATTCCCTATATAGTGCACTACTTTTGACCAGAGCCCTATAGAACCCTGTTCCCTATATAGTGCACTACTTTTGACCAGAGCCCTATAGAACCCTGTTCCCTATATAGTGCACTACTTTTGACCAGAGCCCTATAGAAAGAACCCTGTTCCCTATATAGTGCACTACTTTTTACCAGAGCCCTATAGAACCCTGTTCCCTATACAGTGCACTACTTTTGACCGGAGCCCGAGGCTCTCATACTGTGTTGCGGAAAAGGAATGTGATCTTGTGAGATCAGGATGAACATAGGATGACAAAAACACAAACTTTCTTCACAGCAAACTAGTATTCTATGAAACATTTACTAATAGGTTAGCATAATATGTTTGTTTCCTACAGACACTACATGAGCAAAAGTATGTGGACACTTGCTTGTTGAACATCTAATTTCAAAATCATGGGCATTAATATGGAGTTGCCCCCCCCCTCCCTCCCTCCCCTTTGCTGCTATAACAGCCTCTACTCTTCTGGGAAGGCTTTCCACTAGATGTTGGAACATTGCTGCTATAACAGCCTCTACTCTTCTGGGAAGGCTTTCCACTAGATGTTGGAACATTGCTGCTATAACAGCCTCCACTCTTCTGGGAAGGCTTTCCACTAGATGTAGGAACATTGCTGCTATAACAGCCTCCACTCTTCTGGGAAGGCTTTCCACTAGATGTAGGAACATTGCTGCTATAACAGCCTCCACTCTTCTGGGAAGGCTTTCCACTAGATGTAGGAACATTGCTGCTATAACAGCCTCCACTCTTCTGGGAAGGCTATCCACTAGATGTTGGAACATTGCTGCAGGGACTTGCTTCCATTCAGCCATACGAGCATTCGTGAGGTCGGTCACTGGTGTTGGGCGATTAGGCCTGGCTCGTAGTCTGTATTCCCAAAGGTGTTAGATGGGGTTGAGGTCAGGGCTCTGTGCAGGCCAGTCAAGTTCTTTAAAAAAATATGTCACCTTTTATTTAACCAGGTAGGCCAGTTGAGAACAAGTTCTCATTTACAACTGCGACCTGGCCAAGATAAAGCAAAGCAGTGCGGCACAAACAACACAGAGTTACACATGGAGTAAACAAACGTACAGTCAATAACACATTAGAAAAGAAAAATAGAAATCTATGTACAGTGTGTGCAAATGTAGAAGAGTAGGGAGGTAGGCAATAAATAGGCCATAGAGTCGAAAATAATTACAATGTAGCATTAATACTGGAGTGATAGATGTGCAGATGATGATGTGCAAGTAGAGATACTGGGGTGCAAAAGAGCAAGAGGGTAAGTAATAATATGGGGATGAGGTACAGGTACAGGTGCAGTGATCGGTAAGCTACTCTGACAGCTGATGCTTAAAGTTAGAGAGGGAGATATAAGACTCCAGCTTCAGTGATTTTTGCAGTTCGTTCCAGTCATTGGCAGCAGAGAACTGGAAGGAAAGGCGGCCAAAGGAAGTGTTAGCTTTGGGGATGACCAGTGAAATATACCTGCTGGAGCGCGTGCTGCTATGGTGACCAGTGAGCTGAGATAAGGTGGGGCTTTACTTAGCAAAGACTTATAGATGACCTGGAGCCAGTGGGTTTGGCGACGAGTATGAAGCGAGGGCCAGCCAACAAGAGAGTACAGGTCGCAGAGGTGGGTAGTGTATGGAGCTTTGGTGACAAAACGGATGGCACTGTGATAGACTACATCTAATTTGCTGAGTAGAGTGTTGGAGGCTATTTTGTAAATTACATCGCCGAAGTCGAGGATCGGTCGGATAGTCAGTTTTACGAGGGTAAGTTTGGCAGAATGAGTGAAGGAGGCTCAGTTGAGAAATAGGAAGCCAATTCTAGATGTCATTTTGGATTGGAGATGCTTAATGTGAGTCTGGAAGGAGTTTACAGTCTAACCAGACACCTATGTATTTATAGTTATCCACATATTTTAGGTCAGAACCGTCCAGAGTAATGATGCTGGACGGGCGGGCGGGTGTGGACAGCGATCAGTTGAAGAGCATGCATTTCGTTTTACTAGCATTTAAGAGCAGTTGGAGGCCACGGAAGGAGTGTTGTATGGCGTTGAAGCTCAATTGGAGATTTGTTAGCAGTGTCCAAAGAAGGGCCAGAAGTATACAGAAGTTATTCCACACTGATCTCGACAAACTATTTTTGTACTGACCTCGCTTTTGTGCACAGGGGCATTGTCATGCTGAAACAGGAAAGGGCTTTCCCCAAACTGTTGCCACAAAGTTGGAAGCACAGAATATTCTAGAATGTCATTGTGTTCTGTAGCGTTAAGATGCACCTTCACTGGAACTAAGGGGCCCGAACCATGAAAAACAGCCCCAGACCATTATTCCTCCTCCACCAAACATTACAGTTGGCACTACGCATTGGGGCAGGTAGTGTTCTCCTGGCATCCGCCAAACCCAGATTTGTCCGTCGGACTGCCAGATGGTGAAGCGTGATTCATCGCTCCAGAGTTCAATGGCGCCGAGCTTCACACGACTCCAGCAGACGCTTGGCATTGTGATCTTAAGCTTGTGTGCGGCTGCTCTGCCACGGAAACCCATTTCATGAACTTCCCCACTAACAATTATTGTACTGACGTTGCTTCCAGATGCAGTTTGGAACTCAGTAGTGAGTGTTGCAACCGAGGACAGACAATGTTTACGCACTTCAGCACTTGGCCATCCCACTCGGTGAGCTTGTGTGGCCTACCACTTCACAACTGAGCCGTTGTTGCTCCTAGACGATTCCACTTCACAGCTAAGCCATTGTTTCCACTTCACAATAACAGCACTTACAGTTGACCGGGGCAGCTCTAGCAGGGCAGGAATTTGACAAACTGACTTGTCGTAAAGGTGGCATCATATGACGGTGCCACGTTGAAAGTCACTCTTCAGTAAAGGTCATTCCCCTGCCAATGTTTGTCTATGGAGATTGCATGGATGTGTGCTTGATGTGAAACACCGATCAGCAAATCCAATTTGAAGGGGTGTACACATACTTTTGTATTTATAGCGTACCTAGTAGGAAGGCTGAGATGTATTAGACTAAGGATGCGGGAGATGGGAACAGAGCACTGACAGCCACTTTAAAATCAAAACCACCACAACATTTTAAAAATGTTTAATTTATAGTTGTTGGAAAATGACATCTTAAACATGACCAGCCCATTCCGATGTTACAGGAGAAATAGGCATCTATGAGTCACCACAGGCAGACTGTTATACTAGAGATAGTGAAAGCCACGTGTGAAAGCTGTGGCCCTCTTCTTGTTGAACTGGGTTGTCGTTCTAAACTGCAGGCGGTACGGAAACTCAACCCCCTCGCTTGTTTGGTCGTCTCAAGACAATTACATTATAGAGTCAACTTTGATTGAATATTTAAAAAAAAAAAAAAGTGCTTTTTCAGCCTTGTTCTTTAAATATGTAATGTATGTACAGGAAGGGTAGTTCACATTGCTCTCCTTTTAAACATAACCAAATTTAACTGGAGGAGAGAGGAGGAGGTATCATGGTGGACAAGACAGCCAGGGGATAGAGCAGGGCTAAATTATTTTGTGTTAAAGAGTTTTTTTGTTTTTGTTATTTCAGACAGTGATCCCTTGTTGTGCACAACGGCCATTTAAACCAAACAAAAAAAAAAAAACGTGTGAAGAAACAAGACAAGTTATTTTCCTCGTGTTGGAGGTTGAGGAGAAGGTTAGGTAGGTGTCAATCTTCCGTGAGGTCCTGAACAAAGAGGACCTCGGAACGGCTGAGGCCGGCCTCTTTGAGGCTGGGGGGGTTGGGCTGCTCCTCCGTGGGAAGGCAGGGCAGGACCCGGCGGGGGAAGTTGGTAACTATCTGGAATTTCTCCGGGGTCTCCTTCAATGAGAACAGGAAGTCGTATATTACCTGGAGAAACAGAGGGAGAGATGGGTGCTCTTTTTTTGTTGTCAAGACCATACGTTCCTAGTGGTTAGAGCGTTGGACTAGTAACCGAAAGGTTGCAAGTGCAAACCCCCCGAGCTGACAAGGTACAAATCTGTCGTTCTGCCCCTGAACAGGCAGTTAACCCACTGTTCCCAGGCTGTTATTGAAAATAAGAATTTGTTCTTAACTGACTTGCCTTGTTGAATAAAGGTTAAAATATATATATATCAGGGCAGTTAAATCAAAACTGTAAAAGTTTGATTGTGTAGAATTGGGAGTCGAGCCCCCACTGGTAAACACCAGGCCGGTTAAAATGCAAATGCTGTAAGTTGACTAGAGCAGAGCCGTGCTCGTACCGTCAGAGACTCCTGGAAGAGGAACCACCTCTCTACTCTGGTGTCGTTAGGCAGTTTGAAAACTATCTTGACGCTGTCGGGGTCGTCTGCTGGGGGTTCGGGGGGAAGACATTCTGACTTAAGCTCCTTCTCTTCCTCCAACGTCTAAAAACACAGAATTTGTTAGCCACAGTCAAACTGGCAACAACTAATTATCAAATAACATAGAACCAAGATAAGGAACGGTTTTAATGTAGGCAGAGCGAGAGAGGACAGAGAGTATAAAAGACTCCTCGTTCTCACCCTCCTCCTCCTCTCCTCGGCCAGGACGGTCTGCCGGACCTTCTCCTCCTCCGCCTGGACCTTCTCCTGCTCCTCCCTCTTCCTTCGGTCCTTCTCCTGGTCGGCTCTCAGCGACTCCAGGTAGGCCTCGTCCTGCTGCGCCCGCAACACCTGCGTCTGGTTCCTCTCCTCCCTGGAACACACACAGACACGCTCAATTAACCTCCATCTCCAGGACCAGAGACAGACCTCACCACACCACATCTCCAGGACCAGAGACAGACCTCACCACACTACATCTCCAGGACCAGAGACAGACATATGGGAGACATCACATCTCCAGGACCAGAGACAGACGTATGGGAGATCTCCAGGACCAGAGACAGACGTATGGGAGATCTCCAGGACCAGAGACAGACGTATGGGAGATCTCCAGGACCAGAGACAGACGTATGGGAGATCTCCAGGACCAGAGACAGACGTATGGGAGATCTCCAGGACCAGAGACAGACGTATGGGAGACATCACTACACCACATCTCCAGGACCAGAGACAAATCTCCACATTTGTGTTTTTCATAATCGTAAAATAATCATGTGGGTTTCAAATACATTAAAACAATTTCCCATACTTTTGTTTGAGTTTGTCTGGCGCGCCAGATGTGTTGGGCTTGTACAGGCACAGAGACCACTGGAACACATTGTAAGGTATTGAAAACCCAGATCGGCAGTCAGGTAGGATCAGTCCCTTACTGTTCAGACATCAGGTAGGATCAGTCCCTTACTGTTCAGACATCAGGTAGGACAGTCCCTCACCGTTCAGACATCAGGTAGGACAGTCCCTCACCGTTCAGACATCAGGTAGGACAGTCCCTCACCGTTCAGACATCAGGTAGGACAGTCCCATTACCGTTTTTCAGACATCAGGTAAAATAGTCCTTGGGTTTCAGACATCATTAGGAACAATTTCCCATACTTTTGTTTGAGACATCAGGTAGGATCAGTCCCTTACTGTTCAGACATCAGAGACCACTGGATCAGTCCCTTACTGTTCAGACATCAGGTAGGATCAGTCCCTTACTGTTCAGACATCAGGTAGGATCAGTCCCTTACTGTTCAGACACCAGGTAGGATCAGTCCCTTACTGTTCAGACACCAGGTAGGATCAGTCCCTTACTGTTCAGACATCAGGTAGGATCAGTCCCTTACTGTTCAGACATCAGGTAGGATCAGTCCCTTACCGTTCAGACACCAGGTAGGATCAGTCCCTCACCGTTCAGACACCAGGTAGGATCAGTCCCTCACCGTTCAGACATCAGGTAGGATCAGTCCCTCACCGTTCAGACATCAGGTAGGATCAGTCCCTTACTGTTCAGACATCAGGTAGGATCAGTCCCTTACTGTTCAGACATCAGGTAGGATCAGTCCCTTACTGTTCAGACATCAGGTAGGATCAGTCCCTTACTGTTCAGACACCAGGTAGGATCAGTCCCTTACTGTTCAGACATCAGGTAGGATCAGTCCCTTACTGTTCAGACATCAGGTAGGATCAGTCCCTTACTGTTCAGACATCAGGTAGGATCAGTCCCTTACTGTTCAGACATCAGGTAGGATCAGTCCCTTACTGTTCAGACATCAGGTAGGATCAGTCCCTTACTGTTCAGACATCAGGTAGGATCAGTCCCTTACTGTTCAGACATCAGGTAGGATCAGTCCCTTACTGTTCAGACATCAGGTAGGATCAGTCCCTTACTGTTCAGACATCAGGTAGGATCAGTCCCTTACTGTTCAGACATCAGGTAGGATCAGTCCCTTACTGTTCAGACATCAGGTAGGATCAGTCCCTTACTGTTCAGACATCAGGTAGGATCAGTCCCTTACCGTTCAGACACCAGGTAGGATCAGTCCCTCACCGTTCAGACATCAGGTAGAATCAGTCCCTCACCGTTCAGACGTCAGTTAATGTCAGTCCCTCACCGTTCAGACGCCAGGTAGAATCAGTCCCTTACTGTTCAGACATCAGGTAGGATCAGTCCCTCACCGTTCAGACATCAGGTAGGATCAGTCCCTTACCGTTCAGACATCAGGTAGGATCAGTCCCTTACTGTTCAGACATCAGGTAGGATCAGTCCCTCACCGTTCAGACATCAGGTAGGATCAGTCCCTTACCGTTCAGACATCAGGTAGGATCAGTCCCTTACTGTTCAGACATCAGGTAGGATCAGTCCCTTACCGTTCAGACATCAGGTAGGATCAGTCCCTCACCGTTCAGACATCAGGTAGGATCAGTCCCTTACCGTTCAGACATCAGGTAGGATCAGTCCCTTACCGTTCAGACATCAGGTAGGATCAGTCCCTTACCGTTCAGACATCAGGTAGGATCAGTCCCTTACCGTTCAGACATCAGGTAGGATCAGTCCCTTACCGTTCAGACATCAGGTAGGATCAGTCCCTCACCGTTCAGACATCAGGTAGGATCAGTCCCTCACCGTTCAGACATCAGGTAGGATCAGTCCCTCACCGTTCAGACATCAGTTAATGTCAGTCCCTCACCGTTCAGACATCAGGTAGGATCAGTCCCTCACCGTTCAGACATCAGGTAGGATCAGTCCCTCACCGTTCAGACATCAGGTAGGATCAGTCCCTCACCGTTCAGACATCAGGTAGGATCAGTCCCTCACCGTTCAGACATCAGGTAGGATCAGTCCCTCACCGTTCAGACATCAGTTAATGTCAGTCCCTCACCGTTCAGACATCAGGTAGGATCAGTCCCTTACCGTTCAGACATCAGTTAATGTCAGTCCCTCACCGTTCAGACGTCAGGTAGGATCAGTCCCTCACCGTTCAGACATCAGGTAGGATCAGTCCCTCACCGTTCAGACATCAGGTAGGATCAGTCCCTCACCGTTCAGACATCAGGTAGGATCAGTCCCTTACCGTTCAGACATCAGGTAGGATCAGTCCCTCACCGTTCAGACATCAGGTAGGATCAGTCCCTTACCGTTCAGACATCAGGTAGGATCAGTCCCTTACTGTTCAGACATCAGGTAGGATCAGTCCCTTACTGTTCAGACATCAGGTAGGATCAGTCCCTTACTGTTCAGACATCAGGTAGGATCAGTCCCTTACCGTTCAGACATCAGGTAGGATCAGTCCCTTACTGTTCAGACATCAGGTAGGATCAGTCCCTTACCGTTCAGACATCAGGTAGGATCAGTCCCTTACCGTTCAGACATCAGGTAGGATCAGTCCCTTACTGTTCAGACATCAGGTAGGATCAGTCCCTCACCGTTCAGGCGGCAGGTAGGATCAGTCCCTTACTGTTCAGACGTCAGGTAGGATCAGTCCCTTACTGTTCAGACATCAGGTAGGATCAGTCCCTTACCGTTCAGACACCAGGTAGGATCAGTCCCTCACCGTTCAGACACCAGGTAGGATCAGTCCCTCACCGTTCAGACATCAGGTAGGATCAGTCCCTCACCGTTCAGACGTCAGGTAGGATCAGTCCCTCACCGTTCAGACGTCAGGTAGGATCAGTCCCTCACCGTTCAGACATCAGTTAATGTCAGTCCCTCACCGTTCAGACATCAGGTAGGATCAGTCCCTCACCGTTCAGACATCAGTTAATGTCAGTCCCTCACCGTTCAGACATCAGGTAGGATCAGTCCCTCACCGTTCAGACATCAGGTAGGATCAGTCCCTCACCGTTCAGACGTCAGTTAATGTCAGTCCTTCACCGTTCAGACACCAGTTAGGATCAGTCCCTCACCGTTCAGACATCAGGTAGGATCAGTCCCTCACCGTTCAGACATCAGTTAGGATCAGTCCCTCACCGTTCAGACGTCAGGTAGGATCAGTCCCTCACCGTTCAGACACCAGGTAGGATCAGTCCCTCACCGTTCAGACGTCAGTTAATGTCAGTCCCTCACCGTTCAGACACCAGGTAGGATCAGTCCCTCACCGTTCAGACACCAGGTAGGATCAGTCCCTCACCGTTCAGACGTCAGGTAGGATCAGTCCCTCACCGTTCAGACACCAGGTAGGATCAGTCCCTCACCGTTCAGACATCAGGTAGGATCAGTCCCTCACTGTTCAGACATCAGTTAATGTCAGTCCCTCACCGTTCAGACATCAGGTAGGATCAGTCCCTTACTGTTCAGACATCAGTTAATGTCAGTCCCTTACCGTTCAGACATCAGGTAGGATCAGTCCCTTACTGTTCAGACATCAGTTAATGTCAGTCCCTCACCGTTCAGACATCAGGTAGGATCAGTCCCTTACTGTTCAGACATCAGTTAATGTCAGTCCCTTACCGTTCAGACATCAGGTAGGATCAGTCCCTCACCGTTCAGACATCAGGTAGGATCAGTCCCTCACCGTTCAGACATCAGGTAGGATCAGTCCCTCACCGTTCAGACATCAGTTAGGATCAGTCCCTCACCGTTCAGACATCAGTTAGGATCAGTCCCTCACCGTTCAGACATCAGCTAGGATCAGTCCCTCACCGTTCAGACGTCAGGTAGGATCAGTCCCTCACCGTTCAGACATCAGTTAGGATCAGTCCCTCACCGTTCAGACACCAGGTAGGATCAGTCCCTCACCGTTCAGACATCAGTTAGGATCAGTCCCTCACCGTTCAGACATCAGTTAGGATCAGTCCCTTACCGTTCAGACATCAGGTAGGATCAGTCCCTTACCGTTCAGACATCAGGTAGGATCAGTCCCTCACCGTTCAGACATCAGTTAGGATCAGTCCCTCACCGTTCAGACGTCAGTTAGGATCAGTCCCTCACCGTTCAGACATCAGTTAGGATCAGTCCCTCACCGTTCAGACATCAGTTAGGATCAGTCCCTCACCGTTCAGACATCAGTTAGGATCAGTCCCTCACCGTTTAGGCGTCAGTTAGGATCAGTCCCTCACCGTTCAGACACCAGGTAGGATCAGTCCCTTACCGTTCAGACATCAGTTAGGATCAGTCCCTCACCGTTCAGACATCAGTTAGGATCAGTCCCTCACCGTTCAGACATCAGGTAGGATCAGTCCCTCACCGTTCAGACATCAGGTAGGATCAGTCCCTCACTGTTCAGACGTCAGTTAATGTCAGTCCCTTACTGTTCAGACATCAGTTAATGTCAGTCCCTCACCGTTCAGACATCAGGTAGGATCAGTCCCTTACTGTTCAGACATCAGTTAATGTCAGTCCCTTACCGTTCAGACATCAGGTAGGTCAGTCCCTCACCGTTCAGACATCAGTTGGGATCAGTCCCTGACCGTTCAGACATCAGTTGGCCAGGAACGGGTAAGTGTTCTCACGCAGGATCAGTCCCTTACAGTTCAGACATCAGTTAGGATCAGACACACCGTTCCAAAAAAACAGACATCAGGTAGGTCTGGTTGGCCTCCATGATGAAGGTGAGCTGGTTGAGGAGGTCCTCTGATTGGATGAGCACCTCCAGACGTCCCACCACCGTCATCTTACGGTCCTTCAGCATGATCATGGCCAGGAACGGGTAAGTGTTCTCACGCAGCGCCTGGGACACTGAGGTACAGACACACAGGGGGAAAAAAAACAGACACACACACCAAACACAGATTAAAACAACACTGAAATAAAGTGATTGATTAAGAGATTCCACCTCATATCTTAAGAGGACACTGATGAAAATCATCCACAGTTCCAGCACAAATGATTTACTTTTTAAAATCTTTAACCCCATTTAACCCTATCAAACTGACTGAGAACAAGTCCTCATTCACAGCAACAACAACGAGTGAAGGACGAGGCCAGTTCCTCTTTTATAGAATGTATCTCCAACTCTAGGAGATCTAGGTAGTGAAGACGCAATGCAAGAGTAGACGGTTGTGTACCTCTGTATCCCTCAGGCCTGCTGGTGGAACAAGCCCAGAACAGCATCCTGGTGTTGAGGAAGGTCAGGACCTCTTCTGTACATAACGTGGATCTGGAGGAAGATGGAAACAGAAGCATCATTTATATAAACCGTGAGAGGAGAGATGTACCGAGTACACTTTTAAGGAAAACATCTAATAAATAAAAGAGTGGAGGGCATGTGAATAATACCAAGCATGACACAAATAAAGAAACACAGATGGTAATGCCTTCGTCCAATCAACTGAATCCATATTCAAACCAATCATCAACAGACCCTGAATTATAACTAGATAATTATAACCAACTAATGATTCTTGCCTCCCTGGAAAAAGGACAATTTAGTACCCAACGGTGCCTGGCCATCCAGAGTTTGGGTATTGCATTGTAGTATCATTGTGCGTTTTTGTTGCCTGTGTATGTTGACCTCGTGTAAAGTGATCACTTGTTCTTGGACCTACCGACAGAACTGGTCTGTGTCCTGGTGGTCCTCTCCGTGGAGGTAAACTAACAAGTAGCGAAGCTCACGTTTGGCATCGTTCAATGCCTACAGAGGGGGAAACATAAAAACACACACCTCACTGAATAACACCAGCAGCTATCGACCAAGTTACACATCGATTTAATCCACGTAGAACCTATACGGATTCTGGAACATCCGCTTTCTTAAAACCATTTAGTCGGTTGTTCAATAAAATAAAACGTAAGGTGTGTCAACTTTTTTTTTTTTTTGGGGGTGTTCTTCTGCATTCTAGCATACTTGTTGTGGGGGTGTTCTTCTGCATTCTAGCATACTTGTTGTGTGGGGGTGTTCTTCTGCATTCTAGCATACTTGTTGTGTGGGGGGATGTTCTTCTGCATTCTAGCATACTTGTTGTGGGGGGGTGTTCTTCTGCATTCTAGCATACTTGTTGTGGGGGGTGCATTCTAGCATACTTGTTGTGGGAGGGGGGTTCTTCTGCATTCTAGCATACTTGTTGTGGGGGGGGGTGTTCTTCTGCATTCTAGCATACTTGTTGTGGGGGGGTGTTCTTCTGCATTCTAGCATACTTGTTGTGTGGGGGGTGTTCTTCTGCATTCTAGCATACTTGTTGTGTGGGGGGTGTTCTTCTGCATTCTAGCATACTTGTTGTGTGGGGGGTGTTCTTCTGCATTCTAGCATACTTGTTGTGGGGGGGTTCTTCTGCATTCTAGCATACTTGTTGTGGGGGAGGTGTTCTTCTGCATTCTAGCATACTTGTTGTGGGGGTGTTCTTCTGCGTTCTAGCATACTTGTTGTGGGGGGTGTTCTTCTGCGTTCTAGCATACTTGTTGTGGGGGTGTTCTTCTGCGTTCTAGCATACTTGTTGTGGTCAAGGTACTAGTATTGTACCAAATTGAGAATGAAACTTGGGGACCTGAGTAACGCACCTGGCTATATGTTCCCTGGTAAAACACTGGATGCGATCGACCGTACTTCTCTTCAAAACTATGGATGAAGGAGACCACGTCACCCACAGGGTCTGTGACTCGTCCACGAGGGTCTGGTCTGACCCACCGCAGGGCAAACCTGGTTAGGAAAGAGGAGGAGGAGGAACCAATCAGTCACCTTTATACAGAAACGTCAGAGGAACCGATGGCCAAATAGAGTTTCTGTGTATTACCTGAATACGTCCAGAAGTGTGTAATATGTCAATCTGAAAGGTAGCATTATCATGTAGTAACTCCATCCTATTAATCCCTGGACAAAAGTAAGAAAAAGACCAGATGAGACATGGTCAGAAGATTCAACGAGAAACTACAGCTGTCAGCTGGATGATTTTAGTAAGCAGAAGGTGTGCGCATACTGTGTATGCGAATGTCATATTGCAGATTCTACCTTAAAGTTGAGATTGCTAGAACAGTTTACCGGTGACATATAAGAGCAAAAAGAGAAGAACATCATAAGAGACCGAATGTGTGTGTACGTACTCTGGGTTGTGGCCTGGAGACGATATAGCTATACACTCTGTGGTCTGCTGTGTTGACCTGTAAGGGTCTGGAGGGCGGAGGGTTAAACACACTGGGAACTCCTTCCTGCTCGTTCAGTCTGTCCTGCACTGCAGCCTGGGAACGCACACACACACACACACACACACACACACACACACACACGACATTATCCATTTTATCTCACCCTGCACACCACAAGAAGACTAAACCGTGTGGCAGAGCTCATGCAGAATATTGAAAGCAACATTTCTCATGAGATATATATATATATATATTACTGCACGTAGTTCATTTATAACAGTGCAACCTCTGATGAACTATTGGATTCACTGGGTGCATCATAACCTGTGTATAATGTAGTCGTCAAGGCCCACATCAGAAACAGCCATTCATGTATTTTGGGGGAGACAGTTCTTACCTCGATGTTCCAATTGTGTTGTTCTAATGTACGACGACATTGGTCCATAGACTCCAAACCTGTCAAGTCCTGGAAAATCAAATGCAAATGCAAAAAAAAAAAAAAGTCTGAATTCTCAGATCTAACACTGGTTGGTGTACACGAGATTGGACAAATCTGTGAAGTTATGTTCAACCGAATTTATTTCCAATATGTTACTTTCCTACAGGCCATTTCCACATCTTGGGTATGGATGAGACAGAGGGGGGGCCTTACTAGGAATGAACCAGTCATTGCTTGTCATGTGTCATTAACAGTTGTGTGTGTGTGTCTGATGTTCAACTCTCAAACCATCTTCTAGCTAAAATGCTAAGTAACGTTAGCTTGGCTGACCAAGTAACCTGCTAGCTAGCTAGCTAGTCGGCCAACTGTCGTTAGCTTAGCTAGTTAGTTGGCGTAAGTAAACCAAGTGCTGCAGATAACCAAGTTAAACATGTCCTTTCTAATTCACATTACACTGATTTAAGTTTATTGATTCGTTTCTTTGTGAGTATTTTGTCGCGAACGAACGAGCAACTCAAGACAATATTTAGCATAGAACATAATTGTTGTGTTGCTAGATGAGATATAACGTTAACGGTAGCAAGTTAGCTAACGTTAGCGGTGGCGCTATTGGGGTATCAACATTATATTGTCAAAAAAGCGTGTGTTTTTTTTTTTACCCATTAGCGTGCTTTATTTTAAACAATGTCCTTCATATATCTAAACATACATTAATATGGAGTTATATAAAAAGATAAATACTTAAACCTGAAGAAAGGCTGACTACCTGAAATTGAAGGAGTTTTTCGGTCTGCGCCTGAGATAATTCCTGCTCCTCTGGCGCCGCCATCTTACCTCGTCCAACAGTGACGTGCAATTCGCGAACGATTCATTACTCGACTCTTTTTTTTTTTTACTGACTCGAGAGTCATGATTCATTGATTCATTACTCGAATCTTTTTTTTTTACTGACTCGAGAGTCATGATTCATTGATTCATTACTCGACTCTTTTTTTTTTACTGACTCGAGAGTCATGATTCATTGATTCATTAGTCGACTTTTTTTTTTTACTGACTCGAGTCATGATTCATTGATTCATTATTCGAGTCTTTTTTTTACTGACTCGAGAGTCATGATTCATTGATTCATTAGTCGACTCTTTTTTTTTTTTACTGACTCGAGAGTCATGATTCATTTTTCTGAATGACTCATTCGTTTGAGTTGTTCGTTTGACCTGCCTAGTGCTGGCAGTAATGATTCCAACAGCACGATTGATACACGGCTGGTCTGTCTCAGTGGCTCCCAGAGGACTGTTCGGAGCACCAAACTGTCTGTCATATGCGCGGAAAATTGATAATAAGCATAGTACATAGAGAAGAAAAATACATGTTAAGAACTGATAATTGATCATGGTGCAAAAATGTTTGCAATTTATTGAATGTTACGGAAACAGCGTTGTAGAACCAAAACATACACAGCCTTTGCTCATCAAACTCGAGAACTAAAAGCCAATTTATGTTTGATTCCGAAGATGCGGTCAGAAGCTTCATATGGCGGGTGTGACGCAATTGCGGAGGCAACCAGAGGCACGAAGAAGCCATTGACATGATTGGTTGAGGTTGGGTGGGGGCAACAGGTCCAGTATAAACACAAACTCAATTTGTGTAACCTTTATTTAACTAGGCATGTCCATTAAAAACGAATTCTTATTTACAATGACGGCATTGTATGCTAGAGGCATCATGCAAGAGGCATCACTACAGACCCTGGTTCGATTCCACGCTGTATCACAAACCGGCCGTGATTGGGAGTCCCATATGGCTGCGAACAATTGGCCCAGTGTCGTTAGGGTTTGACCGGGGTAGGCCCGTCATTGTAAATATGAATTTGTTCTTAACTGACTTGCCTAGTTAAATAAAATAAAAATGATGAAGTACGTAAATGAGAGGCTCGGAGAATCCTAACTCTTTCCAGTTTTCAGTTCATCGTTCACTGGGGGTCCTGAGTGCGTTGGGCATGAAAAGCGCTGCATGGCAAATATGTTATCTGCATTGGCTGTGCAGCATTTATGGTGATATTATGGCCTCTGCAGAAGTCAGAGCATTCATAGTTCTTGCACAGCGCTGTTGTGAAGGAAGTGAGTTTGCGCCTATACAGGACCTCCGTCCCTCATCTACTGTCAACCAATAATGTCAATGCGGAGCTATACAGAGGCCGAATTTGGCCTCAGTTGCGTCACACCATCCAGTGCCTCCGACCACATTTTCGGACCAAGCGTAAATTGGCTCTTACTGACTCGAATGAAATGAGTCGGAAAACTCGTTATTTTGACGAAACGAGTGGAAAAGATCCGAGTCAGTAAAAACACAGAACAATGAGTCAGACATTTCACCGGATGTATAAATGTTAAGCATCCGGTTGAAGCTTCCTCTCACTGCCAAATATGGTGATGAGAGGAAGCTCAGTGGCTTACAGTGGGGAAAATGAAACGAGATGTATTTTGGCCGTCATGCACATTTTCTCCTCAATTAAACGTTTGTTCTCAATAGAGTCTTCTGTTTCCGAAACTACAGTCTTTACCAAACAGAGTGGACTACGTGTTGTAGGCGTTACCCTTTGCCAAAGTAAAAAACAATAATAGCGTTGCTTATAGAAGGACTGCAAGGGCGAATTGAGTTATTGCAGAAAACGCGATTCATACTAGGCGTCCCCTAACGAAATATGCCAAATAAATGCTAGAACGCGCCAATAGGATCTCGCTAGCTCATGCTTGGCCCTGCCCATCTCAATGTCTGTTCTGCCCACTATGGTTAATTTGATCCAATTGGAAATGAAAGGCTCTGATCTATCTTGGATTAGTTATATAACATCTTCGGTAAAATGACAAGAATTTCGGTCTAACTTCCGGTCCGTCACTACTCGCCAATCCACTACCAAGACAGAGAAGAGGCAAAGCGAGAGGGTTACTCTGCCAAAAAATCTATCCAGGAAAATAAGACCAAGAAGTGAGGAATTTTTGTATGGAGGTTAACGAGAGAGTGTCGAATTTGGTCAACTGAAGAGTAAATTGATAATTTCTCCACAAGGCTTTATATTTGATCAATAGAAGTTTCACAATGGGGCGCGTTCGACATTGCAGCCGACTTTAAAAGACAAGACTGACTAATTTACAAATCACCTTGAATCATAAATAGCTACTCAATATTATTTGTAGACCAGTCAGTTGGTCACAATTTACCCATGATGCAGCAAGGTTTTGATGCTCTCCAACCAAGGGTGTGTTCGTAAATTTAATCTGGAGTGCCAGGGTGCACTCAGTGTCAGATTGTCCGTCAGTAAATTCAGAGCGTTTTGCTCTCGGAGCGTTCAGAGAGCATACTGGACGCTCTGGCTAAAGAGTAGCGTTGATCCAAGCATTCTGATCTCACAACAGCAGTCAAGCTAACGTTGGCTAGTTTCCCAGCTACTCCCAGACACAAATGAGAGAACACCTCACTCTTACCATTTTACTCTCCCTAACAACACTGGTTAGGCTGTTTTCATGTTATCCAGAGCATTGGTGACTGTAACTGTGCTGCAGGCAATAATTTAATCACACTTTTTCCCCCGGACGTTTACTGACACCGACCATATTTAACGGGTGTTGAGCGTTTCTAAATTCATCAGTTATTCTGCCCTCTGGCACACTCAGACGAGAGTGCTCTGAAATCGGAGTAGATAGCCAGAGTGAATTTACGAACGCACCCCAAGCGGCGAGGGTTCCCGGCAAAGACAGTACAGTAGGAGTATGAAGCAGGAACTGCTTCTCCAATGGAAATCACCGATCACTCTTGTAAGAGATGTCATGGCGATGTTGTCTAACTAAGCTCATGTGCAGAAACGGGTCATCAGGTCTAACGGTCGTCTTGCGCCCAATTGCTTATGTGCAGGCCTCAAATCAAAAGGCACTCCTTCGATATAAAATAAAACCATTTAAGAAAATGAAAACGCCTCAGTTTGTCACTTTCACGAGGTTTGGAGTAATAACGTGTTCAACTACTTAAGACGTTGTCTCGAATCTAGGTTGTGGATCTAGGTTGTGGATCTAGGTTGTGAATCTAGGTTGTGGATCTAGGCTGTGGATCTAGGTTGTGGATTTCGGTTGTGAATCTAGTTTGTGGATCTAGGTTGTGGATCTAGGTTGTGGATCTAGGTTGTGGATCTAGGTTGTGGATCTAGGCTGTGGATTTCTGTTGTGAATCTAGGTTGTGGATTTCGGTTGTGAATCTAGTTTGTGGATCTAGGTTGTGGATCTAGGTTGTGGATCTAGGTTGTGGATCTAGGTTGTGGATTTCTGTTGTGAATCTAGGTTGTGGATTTCGGTTGTGAATCTCGGTTGTGGATTTCGGTTGTGAATCTAGGTTGTGGATTTCGGTTGTGAATCTAGGTTGTGGATTTCTGTTGTGAATCTAGGTTGTGGATTTCGGTTGTGAATCTAGGTTGTGGATTTCGGTTGTGAATCTAGGTTGTGGATCTAGGTTGTGGATTTCGGTTGTGAATCTAGGTTGTGAATCTAGGCTGTGGATCTAGGTTGTGAATCTAGGTTGTGGATCTAGGTTGTGAATCTAGGCTGTGGATCTAGGTTGTGAATCTAGGTTGTGGATTTCGGGGAAATAAACGGCAAAGGAAGAATGTTTCACTTCTCTCATTGATTTCTCAAACCCCGGCCTTACTAATGATTCAATGGCATTTTGGTGTATCTGCCCTCTCATTGGCTACACTGTTCCCATATCCGATCTCACCTCCTCCAGCAGGCCTTCCATCTTTGAGGACATGTATTTCCATTGTTAGAGCGATCACTCAACAATCTTGCCAATAATAAAATATAATCTTTGACCAAATACGTAAAACACTCTTTGGCGATGTAGCAGTGACCAAATGCAAACCTCTACCTCTACCTACCATTTAGGAGTGCTTACAATCTGTCAGATAAAATGTGTCCGTTTGTTCATGATCAATGTCCCTATCAGTTCGATGTACAGTGTGGTTACAATCTATATATACACTGAACAAAAATATGAACGTAACATGTAAAGTGGTGGTCCCATGTCTCATGAGCTGAACTTAAAGACATCAGAAATGTTCCATACTCACAAAACGCATATTTCCATCAAATTGTTTACATCCTTGTTCGTGAGCATTTGTCAAGATAATCCATCCACTTGACAGGTGTGGCATATCAATAAACTGATTAAACAGCGTGATAATTACACAGGTGCACCTTGTGCTCGGGACAATAAAAGGCCACTCTAAAATGTGCAGTTTTGTCACACAACACAATGCCACAGACGTCTCACGTTTTGAGGGAACTGACATGCTGACTGCAGGAACTTCCAGCAGAGCTGTTGCCAGAAAATGTTATGTTAATTTCTCTACAATAAGCTGCCTCCAACATTGTTTTGAGAATTTGGCAGTCCGTCCAACCAGTCTCACAACCGCAGAACACCTCTAACCACGCCAGCCCAGAACCTCCACATCCGGCTTCTTCACCTGCGGGATTATCTGAGGACGGGTGCTGAGAAGTATTTCTGTCTGTAATAAAGCCCTTTTGTGGGGAAAAACTCATTCTGATTGGCTGGGCCTGGCTCCCCCAGTGCCCACCCAAGCCCACCCTTGGCTGCACCCCAGCACACTAATGTGAAATCCATAGATTAGGGCCTCATTCATTTCTTTCAATTGACTGATTTCCTTATATGCACTGTAACTTGAAATTGTTACGTTTATATTTTTGTTCAGTATATTTGACTATGCTTTCAAGTTTCCAACACGTTGCTACACTTGGTCAAAGGTGGCCCCTAGTAACGGAAGTCTTTGCGTAATATTTTATTTATTAATTCATCCGTCATTTTACCAGGTAAATTGACTGAGAACAACACGTTCTCATTTGCAGCAACGACCTGGAGAATAGTTACAGGGGAGAGGAGAAGGATGAATGAATGAGCCAATTGTAAATTGAGGATTATTAGGTGACAGTGATGCTTTGAGGGCCAGATTGGGAATAGCATGTGATATTTACAGAAGCACTCTCATTAGGTCATCTCTCATATTTTCAACGTCTTTTGTTCCAAACCATTCATTCCCTTCCTCTGTAGCTGGCAACCGTAGCTTCGTGAACACACACTCTACAGGCATGGCAGCTGCTGTCACTACCCCGTTTGTCTCTGAACAGTCAGCGACAACGACCCAACAACCAATGCTCGACATATCCAAGCCCCCTTGTTATAGAAGGATTTACACCTCTTATCTCGACCCAGATAAGAGACGTTCCAGGAGAAGTTGACGAGGAAGTCGAAGGAGAACCCGTTCGTCCCTATAGGTGAGTTGCGTAATGAGTCCACTGTCCACAGCTGATCCTAGTCGGCTTCAATGTATACTATTAATGAATTAGATTATTCATGCATCGACTAGACAGTCATTTTGGTCATCCATGTGCGTTTTACGACCAAAGACAGACAACCGTTTTGTAGCTAGTTAGCTACAGTAGGGAATAGCATACAATCAATTTACTTTGGTACAGCCAGCTAGTTTTTATAAGATGTATCATGCACAGTGTCCGTGTGGAACCCATGAGGTAGACTAAAAGGTCATTTATGAAACATTACAGGGCCCACAATGCCCTTTTTTGTCAAGGAGTTTCATAATAAACATGTATTATAATGGTAAACTATTGCAATCAATGGGTCATACCCTGGGTGCTCGACTACACAGCTAGACCAGTGGCCAGACTGTCTCTATAACCTAGTTAGGGATGGAATATTTTATGTGAATATAACATCGGACCTTCAACATTGGACATGCTTGCTCTCTGCAGCGGTTCATTCCCATGTGGTTACAGAATGAATTGCATACACAATCTGAATTAAAAACACCCTCCCCCCTTACACACGATCAGGCCTAAAATGTCTTTACGATTGACACCGGCCTGTTCTTTTATGCATTTATGATTGCACACCTTTAGGTTTCTCAAAAACAAAACAGAGAAGCATTTGGATCACTTTAAAACCCAAATGGAAGCTACTGAATGCTCCTCCTTTCACATCTATTTTAAAAGAGTGGTTATGGAAAACCTAATTTTTTGTCTCTATTCTGTGTCTCCTCTCCAGGTTGTCTCGGTACAGCTGGAGCGTTGATTGACGCTCACTGAGCCTTCAAACAAGACGCGGCAGCTCCTGATGAAGAGGACGTATCTACGCACAAGGCTTCACTGTAGTCGCTATCCTCTTCGGCGTGTTCACCACGGCACTGAAGGAAGACTGATCAGCATCAGATTTCTAATCATTTTTGTAGTGCAAAAACTTTTTTGCAACGGAAACCAAACTAAAACAAGGGGTTTGTTATTAGACAAGTTCAGGTCGTCCCAACTTGTTGTGGTGGTGGATGAAATGTGTTGTTTGAATGTGGCGAAAGACTAACGGAACAGATATTCAAAAGCCCCCCTCGGGGGGTTGGGTAGGAGGAAATCGGGCCAGCCGACCCACTACCACTTGCTTATCTGTTAGTGAGATCCACCTCTGTACAATACAGAGAATTATTCCAAGACTCTGACCACCTTTTAAAAAATGTTTTAACACTGTGTATTGTCAGTCCCACGTTGGCTGTATGAGCCATGTCAAGTGAAACACTTGCTGCAGGTAGCCTAGTGGTTAGAGTGTAGAGGTGGCAGGTAGCCTAGTGGTTAGAGTGTAGAGGGGGCAGGGTAGCCTAGTGGTTAGAGTGTAGAGGTGGCAGGTAGCCTAGTGGTTAGAGTGTAGAGGGCAGGGTAGCCTAGTGGTTAGAGTGTAGAGGGGGCAGGGTAGCCTAGTGGTTAGAGTGTAGAGGTGGCAGGTAGCCTAGTGGTTAGAGTGTAGAGGGGGCAGGGTAGCCTAGTGGTTAGAGTGTAGAGGTGGCAGGTAGCCTAGTGGTTAGAGTGTAGAGGGGGCAGGGTAGCCTAGTGGTTAGAGTGTAGAGGTGGCAGGTAGCCTAGTGGTTAGAGTGTAGAGGGGGCAGGGTAGCCTAGTGGTTAGAGTGTAGAGGGGGCAGGGTAGCCTAGTGGTTAGAGTGTAGAGGGGGCAGGGTAGCCTAGTGGTTAGAGTGTAGAGGAGGCAGGTAGCCTAGTGGTTAGAGTGTAGAGGGGGCAGGGTAGCCTAGTGGTTAGAGTGTAGAGGTGGCAGGTAGCCTAGTGGTTAGAGTGTAGAGGGGGCAGGGTAGCCTAGTGGTTAGAGTGTAGAGGTGGCAGGTAGCCTAGTGGTTAGAGTGTAGAGGGGGCAGGGTAGCCTAGTGGTTAGAGTGTAGAGGGGGCAGGGTAGCCTAGTGGTTAGAGTGTAGAGGTGGCAGGTAGCCTAGTGGTTAGTGTAGAGGGGGCAGGGTAGCCTAGTGGTTAGAGTGTAGAGGAGGCAGGGTAGCCTAGTGGTTAGAGTGTAGAGGAGGCAGGTAGCCTAGTGGTTAGAGTGTAGAGGGGGCAGGGTAGCCTAGTGGTTAGAGTGTAGAGGTGGCAGGTAGCCTAGTGGTTAGAGTGTAGAGGGGCAGGGTAGCCTAGTGGTTAGAGTGTAGAGGTGGCAGGTAGCCTAGTGGTTAGAGTGTAGAGGGGGCAGGGTAGCCTAGTGGTTAGAGTGTAGAGGGGGCAGGGTAGCCTAGTGGTTAGAGTGTAGAGGTGGCAGGTAGCCTAGTGGTTAGTGTAGAGGGGGCAGGGTAGCCTAGTGGTTAGAGTGTAGAGGAGGCAGGGTAGCCTAGTGGTTAGAGTGTAGAGGAGGCAGGTAGCCTAGTGGTTAGAGTGTAGAGGGGGCAGGGTAGCCTAGTGGTTAGAGTGTAGAGGTGGCAGGTAGCCTAGTGGTTAGAGTGTAGAGGGGGCAGGGTAGCCTAGTGGTTAGAGTGTAGAGGTGGCAGGTAGCCTAGTGGTTAGAGTGTAGAGGGGGCAGGGTAGCCTAGTGGTTAGAGTGTAGAGGGGGCAGGGTAGCCTAGTGGTTAGAGTGTAGAGGTGGCAGGTAGCCTAGTGGTTAGTGTAGAGGGGGCAGGGTAGCCTAGTGGTTAGAGTGTAGAGGCGGCAGGGTAGCCTAGTGGTTAGAGTGTAGAGGGGGCAGGGTAGCCTAGTGGTTAGAGTGTAGAGGAGGCAGGTAGCCTAGTGGTTAGAGTGTAGAGGGGACAGGTAGCCTAGTGGTTAGAGTGTAGAGGGCGGCAGGGTAGCCTAGTGGTTAGAGTGTAGGGGGCAGGGTAGCCTAGTGGTTAGAGTGTAGAGGGGGCAGGGTAGCCTAGTGGTTAGAGTGTAGAGGTGGCAGGTAGCCTAGTGGTTAGAGTGTAGAGGGGGCAGGGTAGCCTAGTGGTTAGAGTGTAGAGGGGGCAGGGTAGCCTAGTGGTTAGAGTGTAGAGGTGGCAGGTAGCCTAGTGGTTAGTGTAGAGGGGGCAGGGTAGCCTAGTGGTTAGAGTGTAGAGGCGGCAGGGTAGCCTAGTGGTTAGAGTGTAGAGGGGGCAGGGTAGCCTAGTGGTTAGAGTGTAGAGGGGGCAGGGTAGCCTAGTGGTTAGAGTGTAGAGGTGGCAGGTAGCCTAGTGGTTAGTGTAGAGGGGGCAGGGTAGCCTAGTGGTTAGAGTGTAGAGGTGGCAGGTAGCCTAGTGGTTAGTGTAGAGGGGGCAGGGTAGCCTAGTGGTTAGAGTGTAGAGGCGGCAGGGTAGCCTAGTGGTTAGAGTGTAGAGGGGGCAGGGTAGCCTAGTGGTTAGAGTGTAGAGGGGGCAGGGTAGCCTAGTGGTTAGAGTGTAGAGGTGGCAGGTAGCCTAGTGGTTAGTGTAGAGGGGGCAGGGTAGCCTAGTGGTTAGAGTGTAGAGGCGGCAGGGTAGCCTAGTGGTTAGAGTGTAGAGGGGGCAGGGTAGCCTAGTGGTTAGAGTGTAGAGGGGGCAGGGTAGCCTAGTGGTTAGAGTGTAGAGGTGGCAGGTAGCCTAGTGGTTAGTGTAGAGGGGCAGGGTAGCCTAGTGGTTAGAGTGTAGAGGTGGCAGGTAGCCTAGTGGTTAGTGTAGAGGGGGCAGGGTAGCCTAGTGGTTAGAGTGTAGAGGCGGCAGGGTAGCCTAGTGGTTAGAGTGTAGAGGGGGCAGGGTAGCCTAGTGGTTAGAGTGTAGAGGTGGCAGGTAGCCTAGTGGTTAGTGTAGAGGGGGCAGGGTAGCCTAGTGGTTAGAGTGTAGAGGCGGCAGGGTAGCCTAGTGGTTAGAGTGTAGAGGGGGCAGGGTAGCCTAGTGGTTAGAGTGTAGAGGGGGCAGGGTAGTCTAGTGGTTAGAGTGTAGAGGTGGCAGGGTAGTCTAGTGGTTAGAGTGTAGAGGTGGCAGGGTAGTCTAGTGGTTAGAGTGTAGAGGTGGCAGGGTAGTCTAGTGGTTAGAGTGTAGAGGTGGCAGGGTAGTCTAGTGGTTAGAGTGTAGAGGTGGCAGGGTAGCCTAGTGGTTAGAGTGTAGAGGTGGCAGGGTAGTCTAGTGGTTAGAGTGTAGAGGTGGCAGGGTAGTCTAGTGGTTAGAGTGTAGAGGTGGCAGGGTAGCCTAGTGGTTAGAGTGTAGAGGTGGCAGGGTAGCCTAGTGGTTAGAGTGTAGAGGCGGCAGGGTAGCCTAGTGGTTAGAGTGTAGAGGGGGCAGGGTAGCCTAGTGGTTAGAGTGTAGAGGCGGCAGGGTAGCCTAGTGGTTAGAGTGTAGAGGGGCAGGGTAGCCTAGTGGTTAGAGTGTAGAGGGGGCAGGTAGCCTAGTGGTTAGAGTGTAGAGGGGGCAGGGTAGCCTAGTGGTTAGCCTAGTGGTTAGAGTGTAGAGGCGGCAGGGTAGCCTAGTGGTTAGAGTGTAGAGGCGGCAGGGTAGCCTAGTGGTTAGAGTGTAGAGGCGGCAGGGTAGCCTAGTGGTTAGAGTGTAGAGGGGGCAGGGTAGCCTAGTGGTTAGAGTGTAGAGGGGGCAGGTAGCCTAGTGGTTAGAGTGTAGAGGGGGCAGGGTAGCCTAGTGGTTAGAGTGTAGAGGAGGCAGGTAGCCTAGTGGTTAGAGTGTAGAGGTGGCAGGTAGCCTAGTGGTTAGAGTGTAGAGGTGGCAGGTAGCCTAGTGTTTAGAGTGTAGAGGTGGCAGGTAGCCTAGTGGTTAGAGTGTAGAGGGGGCAGGGTAGCCTAGTGGTTAGAGTGTAGAGGGGTCAGGGTAGCCTAGTGGTTAGAGTGTAGAGGGGGCAGGGTAGCCTAGTGGTTAGAGTGTAGAGGCGGCAGGGTAGCCTAGTGGTTAGAGTGTAAGAGGTGGCAGGTAGCCTAGTGGTTAGAGTGTAGAGGGGGCAGGGTAGCCTAGTGGTTAGAGTGTAGAGGGTCAGGGTAGCCTAGTGGTTAGAGTGCAGAGGGGGCAGGGTAGCCTAGTGGTTAGAGTGTAGAGGCGGCAGGGTAGCCTAGTGGTTAGAGTGTAAGAGGTGGCAGGTAGCCTAGTGGTTAGAGTGTAGAGGGGGCAGGGTAGCCTAGTGGTTAGAGTGTAGAGGTGGCAGGTAGCCTAGTGGTTAGTGTAGAGGGGGCAGGGTAGCCTAGTGGTTAGAGTGTAGAGGCGGCAGGGTAGCCTAGTGGTTAGAGTGTAGAGGGGGCAGGGTAGCCTAGTGGTTAGAGTGTAGAGGAGGCAGGTAGCCTAGTGGTTAGAGTGTAGAGGGGACAGGTAGCCTAGTGGTTAGAGTGTAGAGGGCGGCAGGGTAGCCTAGTGGTTAGAGTGTAGAGGGGGGAGGGTAGCCTAGTGGTTAGAGTGTAGAGGGGGCAGGGTAGCCTAGTGGTTAGAGTGTAGAGGCGGCAGGGTAGCCTAGTGGTTAGAGTGTAGAGGTGGCAGGTAGCCTAGTGGTTAGAGTGTAGAGGGGGCAGGGTAGCCTAGTGGTTAGAGTGTAGAGGGGGCAGGGTAGCCTAGTGGTTAGAGTGTAGAGGTGGCAGGTAGCCTAGTGGTTAGTGTAGAGGGGGCAGGGTAGCCTAGTGGTTAGAGTGTAGAGGCGGCAGGGTAGCCTAGTGGTTAGAGTGTAGAGGGGGCAGGGTAGCCTAGTGGTTAGAGTGTAGAGGGGGCAGGGTAGCCTAGTGGTTAGAGTGTAGAGGTGGCAGGTAGCCTAGTGGTTAGTGTAGAGGGGGCAGGGTAGCCTAGTGGTTAGAGTGTAGAGGTGGCAGGTAGCCTAGTGGTTAGTGTAGAGGGGGCAGGGTAGCCTAGTGGTTAGAGTGTAGAGGCGGCAGGGTAGCCTAGTGGTTAGAGTGTAGAGGGGGCAGGGTAGCCTAGTGGTTAGAGTGTAGAGGTGGCAGGTAGCCTAGTGGTTAGTGTAGAGGGGGCAGGGTAGCCTAGTGGTTAGAGTGTAGAGGCGGCAGGGTAGCCTAGTGGTTAGAGTGTAGAGGGGGCAGGGTAGCCTAGTGGTTAGAGTGTAGTTAGGGGCAGGGTAGCCTAGTGGTTAGAGTGTAGAGGGGGCAGGGTAGTCTAGTGGTTAGAGTGTAGAGGTGGCAGGGTAGTCTAGTGGTTAGAGTGTAGAGGTGGCAGGGTAGTCTAGTGGTTAGAGTGTAGAGGTGGCAGGGTAGTCTAGTGGTTAGAGTGTAGAGGTGGCAGGGTAGTCTAGTGGTTAGAGTGTAGAGGCGGCAGGGTAGCCTAGTGGTTAGAGTGTAGAGGTGGCAGGGTAGTCTAGTGGTTAGAGTGTAGAGGTGGCAGGGTAGTCTAGTGGTTAGAGTGTAGAGGTGGCAGGGTAGTCTAGTGGTTAGAGTGTAGAGGCGGCAGGGTAGCCTAGTGGTTAGAGTGTAGAGGCGGCAGGGTAGCCTAGTGGTTAGAGTGTAGAGGCGGCAGGGTAGCCTAGTGGTTAGAGTGTAGAGGGGGCAGGGTAGCCTAGTGGTTAGAGTGTAGAGGCGGCAGGGTAGCCTAGTGGTTAGAGTGTAGAGGCGGCAGGGTAGCCTAGTGGTTAGAGTGTAGAGGTGGCAGGGTAGCCTAGTGGTTAGAGTGTAGAGGGGGCAGGGTAGCCTAGTGGTTAGAGTGTAGAGGGGGCAGGTAGCCTAGTGGTTAGAGTGTAGAGGCGGCAGGGTAGCCTAGTGGTTAGAGTGTAGAGGAGGCAGGTAGCCTAGTGGTTAGAGTGTAGAGGAGGCAGGTAGCCTAGTGGTTAGAGTGTAGAGGTGGCAGGGTAGCCTAGTGGTTAGAGTGTAGAGGTGGCAGGTAGCCTAGTGGTTAGAGTGTAGAGGGGGCAGGGTAGCCTAGTGGTTAGAGTGTAGAGGGGGCAGGGTAGCCTAGTGGTTAGAGTGTAGAGGTGGCAGGTAGCCTAGTGGTTAGTGTAGAGGGGGCAGGGTAGTCTAGTGGTTAGAGTGTAGAGGTGGCAGGGTAGTCTAGTGGTTAGAGTGTAGAGGTGGCAGGGTAGTCTAGTGGTTAGAGTGTAGAGGCGGCAGGGTAGCCTAGTGGTTAGAGTGTAGAGGTGGCAGGGTAGTCTAGTGGTTAGAGTGTAGAGGTGGCAGGGTAGTCTAGTGGTTAGAGTGTAGAGGTGGCAGGGTAGCCTAGTGGTTAGAGTGTAGAGGCGGCAGGGTAGCCTAGTGGTTAGAGTGTAGAGGCGGCAGGGTAGCCTAGTGGTTAGAGTGTAGAGGCGGCAGGGTAGCCTAGTGGTTAGAGTGTAGAGGGGGCAGGGTAGCCTAGTGGTTAGAGTGTAGAGGCGGCAGGGTAGCCTAGTGGTTAGAGTGTAGAGGCGGCAGGGTAGCCTAGTGGTTAGAGTGTAGAGGCGGCAGGGTAGCCTAGTGGTTAGAGTGTAGAGGGGGCAGGGTAGCCTAGTGGTTAGAGTGTAGAGGGGGCAGGTAGCCTAGTGGTTAGAGTGTAGAGGGGGCAGGGTAGCCTAGTGGTTAGAGTGTAGAGGAGGCAGGTAGCCTAGTGGTTAGAGTGTAGAGGTGGCAGGTAGCCTAGTGGTTAGAGTGTAGAGGTGGCAGGTAGCCTAGTGTTTAGAGTGTAGAGGTGGCAGGTAGCCTAGTGGTTAGAGTGTAGAGGGGCAGGGTAGCCTAGTGGTTAGAGTGTAAGAGGTGGCAGGTAGCCTAGTGGTTAGAGTGTAGAGGGGGCAGGGTAGCCTAGTGGTTAGAGTGTAGAGGTGGCAGGTAGCCTAGTGGTTAGAGTGTAGAGGGGGCAGGGTAGCCTAGTGGTTAGAGTGTAGAGGTGGCAGGTAGCCTAGTGGTTAGAGTGTAGAGGGCAGGGTAGCCTAGTGGTTAGAGTGTAGAGGCGGCAGGTAGCCTAGTGGTTAGAGTGTAGAGGGGGCAGGGTAGCCTAGTGGTTAGAGTGTAGAGGGGGCAGGGTAGCCTAGTGGTTAGAGTGTAGAGGGGGCAGGGTAGCCTAGTGGTTAGAGTGTAGAGGAGGCAGGTAGCCTAGTGGTTAGAGTGTAGAGGGGCAGGGTAGCCTAGTGGTTAGAGTGTAGAGGTGGCAGGTAGCCTAGTGGTTAGAGTGTAGAGGGGGCAGGGTAGCCTAGTGGTTAGAGTGTAGAGGTGGCAGGTAGCCTAGTGGTTAGAGTGTAGAGGGGGCAGGGTAGCCTAGTGGTTAGAGTGTAGAGGGGGCAGGGTAGCCTAGTGGTTAGAGTGTAGAGGTGGCAGGTAGCCTAGTGGTTAGTGTAGAGGGGGCAGGGTAGCCTAGTGGTTAGAGTGTAGAGGAGGCAGGGTAGCCTAGTGGTTAGAGTGTAGAGGAGGCAGGTAGCCTAGTGGTTAGAGTGTAGAGGGGGCAGGGTAGCCTAGTGGTTAGAGTGTAGAGGTGGCAGGTAGCCTAGTGGTTAGAGTGTAGAGGGGGCAGGGTAGCCTAGTGGTTAGAGTGTAGAGGTGGCAGGTAGCCTAGTGGTTAGAGTGTAGAGGGGGCAGGGTAGCCTAGTGGTTAGAGTGTAGAGGGGGCAGGGTAGCCTAGTGGTTAGAGTGTAGAGGTGGCAGGTAGCCTAGTGGTTAGTGTAGAGGGGGCAGGGTAGCCTAGTGGTTAGAGTGTAGAGGAGGCAGGGTAGCCTAGTGGTTAGAGTGTAGAGGAGGCAGGTAGCCTAGTGGTTAGAGTGTAGAGGGGGCAGGGTAGCCTAGTGGTTAGAGTGTAGAGGTGGCAGGTAGCCTAGTGGTTAGAGTGTAGAGGGGCAGGGTAGCCTAGTGGTTAGAGTGTAGAGGTGGCAGGTAGCCTAGTGGTTAGAGTGTAGAGGGGGCAGGGTAGCCTAGTGGTTAGAGTGTAGAGGGGGCAGGGTAGCCTAGTGGTTAGAGTGTAGAGGTGGCAGGTAGCCTAGTGGTTAGTGTAGAGGGGGGCAGGGTAGCCTAGTGGTTAGAGTGTAGAGGCGGCAGGGTAGCCTAGTGGTTAGAGTGTAGAGGGGGCAGGGTAGCCTAGTGGTTAGAGTGTAGAGGAGGCAGGTAGCCTAGTGGTTAGAGTGTAGAGGGGACAGGTAGCCTAGTGGTTAGAGTGTAGAGGGCGGCAGGGTAGCCTAGTGGTTAGAGTGTAGAGGGGGCAGGGTAGCCTAGTGGTTAGAGTGTAGAGGGCAGGGTAGCCTAGTGGTTAGAGTGTAGAGGTGGCAGGTAGCCTAGTGGTTAGAGTGTAGAGGGGGCAGGGTAGCCTAGTGGTTAGAGTGTAGAGGGGGCAGGGTAGCCTAGTGGTTAGAGTGTAGAGGTGGCAGGTAGCCTAGTGGTTAGTGTAGAGGGGGCAGGGTAGCCTAGTGGTTAGAGTGTAGAGGCGGCAGGGTAGCCTAGTGGTTAGAGTGTAGAGGGGGCAGGGTAGCCTAGTGGTTAGAGTGTAGAGGGGGCAGGGTAGCCTAGTGGTTAGAGTGTAGAGGTGGCAGGTAGCCTAGTGGTTAGTGTAGGGGGCAGGGTAGCCTAGTGGTTAGAGTGTAGAGGTGGCAGGTAGCCTAGTGGTTAGTGTAGAGGGGGCAGGGTAGCCTAGTGGTTAGAGTGTAGAGGCGGCAGGGTAGCCTAGTGGTTAGAGTGTAGAGGGGCAGGGTAGCCTAGTGGTTAGAGTGTAGAGGGGGCAGGGTAGCCTAGTGGTTAGAGTGTAGAGGTGGCAGGTAGCCTAGTGGTTAGTGTAGAGGGGGCAGGGTAGCCTAGTGGTTAGAGTGTAGAGGCGGCAGGGTAGCCTAGTGGTTAGAGTGTAGAGGGGGCAGGGTAGCCTAGTGGTTAGAGTGTAGAGGGGCAGGGTAGCCTAGTGGTTAGAGTGTAGAGGTGGCAGGTAGCCTAGTGGTTAGTGTAGAGGGGGCAGGGTAGCCTAGTGGTTAGAGTGTAGAGGTGGCAGGTAGCCTAGTGGTTAGTGTAGAGGGGGCAGGGTAGCCTAGTGGTTAGAGTGTAGAGGCGGCAGGGTAGCCTAGTGGTTAGAGTGTAGGGGGCAGGGTAGCCTAGTGGTTAGAGTGTAGAGGTGGCAGGTAGCCTAGTGGTTAGTGTAGAGGGGGCAGGGTAGCCTAGTGGTTAGAGTGTAGAGGCGGCAGGGTAGCCTAGTGGTTAGAGTGTAGAGGGGGCAGGGTAGCCTAGTGGTTAGAGTGTAGGGGGCAGGGTAGTCTAGTGGTTAGAGTGTAGAGGTGGCAGGGTAGTCTAGTGGTTAGAGTGTAGAGGTGGCAGGGTAGTCTAGTGGTTAGAGTGTAGAGGTGGCAGGGTAGTCTAGTGGTTAGAGTGTAGAGGTGGCAGGGTAGTCTAGTGGTTAGAGTGTAGAGGCGGCAGGGTAGCCTAGTGGTTAGAGTGTAGAGGTGGCAGGGTAGCCTAGTGGTTAGAGTGTAGAGGGGGCAGGTAGCCTAGTGGTTAGAGTGTAGAGGGGGCAGGGTAGCCTAGTGGTTAGAGTGTAGAGGTGGCAGGGTAGTCTAGTGGTTAGAGTGTAGAGGTGGCAGGGTAGTCTAGTGGTTAGAGTGTAGAGGTGGCAGGTAGCCTAGTGGTTAGAGTGTAGAGGGGGCAGGGTGGCCTAGTGGTTAGAGTGTAGAGGGGGCAGGGTAGCCTAGTGGTTAGAGTGTAGAGGGGGCAGGTAGCCTAGTGGTTAGAGTGTAGAGGGGGCAGGGTAGCCTAGTGGTTAGCCTAGTGGTTAGAGTGTAGAGGCGGCAGGGTAGCCTAGTGGTTAGAGTGTAGAGGCGGCAGGGTAGCCTAGTGGTTAGAGTGTAGAGGCGGCAGGGTAGCCTAGTGGTTAGAGTGTAGAGGGGGCAGGGTAGCCTAGTGGTTAGAGTGTAGAGGGGGTAGGTAGCCTAGTGGTTAGAGTGTAGAGGGGGTAGGGTAGCCTAGTGGTTAGAGTGTAGAGGGG
Source organism: Oncorhynchus keta (assembly GCF_023373465.1). Classification (NCBI taxonomy): domain Eukaryota; kingdom Metazoa; phylum Chordata; class Actinopteri; order Salmoniformes; family Salmonidae; genus Oncorhynchus; species Oncorhynchus keta. The sequence continues at coordinate 83,641,041 of NC_068424.1, forward strand.
GCAAGTAGCCTAGTGGTTAGAGTGTAGAGGTGGCAGGTAGCCTAGTGGTTAGAGTGTAGAGGTGGCAGGTAGCCTAGTGTTTAGAGTGTAGAGGTGGCAGGTAGCCTAGTGGTTAGAGTGTAGAGGGGGCAGGGTAGCCTAGTGGTTAGAGTGTAGAGGGTCAGGGTAGCCTAGTGGTTAGAGTGTAGAGGGGGCAGGGTAGCCTAGTGGTTAGAGTGTAGAGGCGGCAGGGTAGCCTAGTGGTTAGAGTGTAAGAGGTGGCAGGTAGCCTAGTGGTTAGAGTGTAGAGGGGGCAGGGTAGCCTAGTGGTTAGAGTGTAGAGGGGTCAGGGTAGCCTAGTGGTTAGAGTGTAGAGGGGGCAGGGTAGCCTAGTGGTTAGAGTGTAGAGGCGGCAGGGTAGCCTAGTGGTTAGAGTGTAAGAGGTGGCAGGTAGCCTAGTGGTTAGAGTGTAGAGGGGGCAGGGTAGCCTAGTGGTTAGAGTGTAGAGGTGGCAGGTAGCCTAGTGGTTAGTGTAGAGGGGGCAGGGTAGCCTAGTGGTTAGAGTGTAGAGGCGGCAGGGTAGCCTAGTGGTTAGAGTGTAGAGGGGGCAGGGTAGCCTAGTGGTTAGAGTGTAGAGGAGGCAGGTAGCCTAGTGGTTAGAGTGTAGAGGGGACAGGTAGCCTAGTGGTTAGAGTGTAGAGGGCGGCAGGGTAGCCTAGTGGTTAGAGTGTAGAGGGGGCAGGGTAGCCTAGTGGTTAGAGTGTAGAGGGGGCAGGGTAGCCTAGTGGTTAGAGTGTAGAGGGCAGGGTAGCCTAGTGGTTAGAGTGTAGAGGTGGCAGGTAGCCTAGTGGTTAGAGTGTAGAGGGGGCAGGGTAGCCTAGTGGTTAGAGTGTAGAGGGGGCAGGGTAGCCTAGTGGTTAGAGTGTAGAGGTGGCAGGTAGCCTAGTGGTTAGTGTAGAGGGGGCAGGGTAGCCTAGTGGTTAGAGTGTAGAGGCGGCAGGGTAGCCTAGTGGTTAGAGTGTAGAGGGGGCAGGGTAGCCTAGTGGTTAGAGTGTAGAGGGCAGGGTAGCCTAGTGGTTAGAGTGTAGAGGTGGCAGGTAGCCTAGTGGTTAGTGTAGAGGGGGCAGGGTAGCCTAGTGGTTAGAGTGTAGAGGTGGCAGGTAGCCTAGTGGTTAGTGTAGAGGGGGCAGGGTAGCCTAGTGGTTAGAGTGTAGAGGCGGCAGGGTAGCCTAGTGGTTAGAGTGTAGAGGGGGCAGGGTAGCCTAGTGGTTAGAGTGTAGAGGTGGCAGGTAGCCTAGTGGTTAGTGTAGAGGGGGCAGGGTAGCCTAGTGGTTAGAGTGTAGAGGCGGCAGGGTAGCCTAGTGGTTAGAGTGTAGAGGGGGCAGGGTAGCCTAGTGGTTAGAGTGTAGTTAGGGGCAGGGTAGCCTAGTGGTTAGAGTGTAGAGGGGGCAGGGTAGTCTAGTGGTTAGAGTGTAGAGGTGGCAGGGTAGTCTAGTGGTTAGAGTGTAGAGGTGGCAGGGTAGTCTAGTGGTTAGAGTGTAGAGGTGGCAGGGTAGTCTAGTGGTTAGAGTGTAGAGGTGGCAGGGTAGTCTAGTGGTTAGAGTGTAGAGGCGGCAGGGTAGCCTAGTGGTTAGAGTGTAGAGGTGGCAGGGTAGTCTAGTGGTTAGAGTGTAGAGGTGGCAGGGTAGTCTAGTGGTTAGAGTGTAGAGGTGGCAGGGTAGTCTAGTGGTTAGAGTGTAGAGGCGGCAGGGTAGCCTAGTGGTTAGAGTGTAGAGGCGGCAGGGTAGCCTAGTGGTTAGAGTGTAGAGGCGGCAGGGTAGCCTAGTGGTTAGAGTGTAGAGGGGGCAGGGTAGCCTAGTGGTTAGAGTGTAGAGGCGGCAGGGTAGCCTAGTGGTTAGAGTGTAGAGGCGGCAGGGTAGCCTAGTGGTTAGAGTGTAGAGGTGGCAGGGTAGCCTAGTGGTTAGAGTGTAGAGGGGGCAGGGTAGCCTAGTGGTTAGAGTGTAGAGGGGGCAGGTAGCCTAGTGGTTAGAGTGTAGAGGGGGCAGGGTAGCCTAGTGGTTAGAGTGTAGAGGTGGCAGGTAGCCTAGTGGTTAGAGTGTAGAGGTGGCAGGTAGCCTAGTGGTTAGAGTGTAGAGGGGGCAGGGTAGCCTAGTGGTTAGAGTGTAGAGGTGGCAGGTAGCCTAGTGGTTAGAGTGTAGAGGGGGCAGGGTAGCCTAGTGGTTAGAGTGTAGAGGGGCAGGGTAGCCTAGTGGTTAGAGTGTAGAGGTGGCAGGTAGCCTAGTGGTTAGTGTAGAGGGGGCAGGGTAGTCTAGTGGTTAGAGTGTAGAGGTGGCAGGGTAGTCTAGTGGTTAGAGTGTAGAGGTGGCAGGGTAGTCTAGTGGTTAGAGTGTAGAGGCGGCAGGGTAGCCTAGTGGTTAGAGTGTAGAGGTGGCAGGGTAGTCTAGTGGTTAGAGTGTAGAGGTGGCAGGGTAGTCTAGTGGTTAGAGTGTAGAGGTGGCAGGGTAGCCTAGTGGTTAGAGTGCAGAGGCGGCAGGGTAGCCTAGTGGTTAGAGTGTAGAGGCGGCAGGGTAGCCTAGTGGTTAGAGTGTAGAGGCGGCAGGGTAGCCTAGTGGTTAGAGTGTAGAGGGGGCAGGGTAGCCTAGTGGTTAGAGTGTAGAGGCGGCAGGGTAGCCTAGTGGTTAGAGTGTAGAGGGGGCAGGGTAGCCTAGTGGTTAGAGTGTAGAGGGGGCAGGGTAGCCTAGTGGTTAGAGTGTAGAGGTGGCAGGTAGCCTAGTGGTTAGTGTAGAGGGGGCAGGGTAGCCTAGTGGTTAGAGTGTAGAGGTGGCAGGTAGCCTAGTGGTTAGTGTAGAGGGGGCAGGGTAGCCTAGTGGTTAGAGTGTAGAGGCGGCAGGGTAGCCTAGTGGTTAGAGTGTAGAGGGGGCAGGGTAGCCTAGTGGTTAGAGTGTAGAGGTGGCAGGTAGCCTAGTGGTTAGTGTAGAGGGGGCAGGGTAGCCTAGTGGTTAGAGTGTAGAGGCGGCAGGGTAGCCTAGTGGTTAGAGTGTAGAGGGGGCAGGGTAGCCTAGTGGTTAGAGTGTAGTTAGGGGCAGGGTAGCCTAGTGGTTAGAGTGTAGAGGGGGCAGGGTAGTCTAGTGGTTAGAGTGTAGAGGTGGCAGGGTAGTCTAGTGGTTAGAGTGTAGAGGTGGCAGGGTAGTCTAGTGGTTAGAGTGTAGAGGTGGCAGGGTAGTCTAGTGGTTAGAGTGTAGAGGTGGCAGGGTAGTCTAGTGGTTAGAGTGTAGAGGCGGCAGGGTAGCCTAGTGGTTAGAGTGTAGAGGTGGCAGGGTAGTCTAGTGGTTAGAGTGTAGAGGTGGCAGGGTAGTCTAGTGGTTAGAGTGTAGAGGTGGCAGGGTAGTCTAGTGGTTAGAGTGTAGAGGCGGCAGGGTAGCCAAGTGGTTAGAGTGTAGAGGCGGCAGGGTAGCCTAGTGGTTAGAGTGTAGAGGCGGCAGGGTAGCCTAGTGGTTAGAGGGTAGAGGGGGCAGGGTAGCCTAGGGGTTTGAGGGTAGAGGGGGAAGGGTAGCCTTGTGGTTAGAGTGTGGAGGCGGCAGGGTAACCTAGTGGTTAGAGTGTAGAGGTGGCAGGGTAGCCTAGTGGTTAGAGTGTAGAGGGGGCAGGGTAGCCTAGTGGTTAGGGTGTAGAGGGGGCAGGTAGCCTAGTGGTTAGAGTGTAGAGGCGGCAGGGTAGCCTAGTGGTTAGAGTGTAGAGGAGGCAGGTAGCCTAGTGGTTAGAGTGTAGAGGTGGCAGGTAGTCTAGTGGTTAGAGTGTAGAGGGGGCAGGGTAGCCTAGTGGTTAGAGTGTAGAGGTGGCAGGTAGCCTAGTGGTTAGAGTGTAGAGGCGGCAGGGTAGCCTAGTGGTTAGGGTGTAGAGGGGGCAGGGTAGCCTAGTGGTTAGAGTGTAGAGGTGGCAGGTAGCCTAGTGGTTAGTGTAGAGGGGGCAGGGTAGCCTAGTGGTTAGAGTGTAGAGGCGGCAGGGTAGCCTAGTGGTTAGAGTGTAGAGGGGGCAGGGTAGCCTAGTGGTTAGAGTGTAGAGGCGGCAGGGTAGCCTAGTGGTTAGAGTGTAGAGGCGGCAGGGTAGCCTAGTGGTTAGAGTGTAGAGGCGGCAGGGTAGCCTAGTGGTTAGAGTGTAGAGGGGGCAGGGTAGCCTAGTGGTTAGAGTGTAGAGGCGGCAGGGTAGCCTAGTGGTTAGAGTGTAGAGGCGGCAGGGTAGCCTAGTGGTTGGTTAGGGAGTGGTTAGAGTGTGTAGCCTAGTGGTTAGAGTGTAGCAGGTAGCCTAGTGGTTAGAGTGTAGAGGGGGCAGGGTAGCCTAGTGGTTAGAGTGTAGAGGAGGCAGGTAGCCTAGTGGTTAGAGTGTAGAGGTGGCAGGTAGCCTAGTGGTTAGAGTGTAGAGGGGGCAGGGTAGCCTAGTGGTTAGAGTGTAGAGGTGGCAGGTAGCCTAGTGGTTAGAGTGTAGAGGGGGCAGGGTAGCCTAGTGGTTAGAGTGTAGAGGGGGCAGGGTAGCCTAGTGGTTAGAGTGTAGAGGTGGCAGGTAGCCTAGTGGTTAGTGTAGAGGGGGCAGGGTAGCCTAGTGGTTAGAGTGTAGAGGCGGCAGGGTAGCCTAGTGGTTAGAGTGTAGAGGGGGCAGGGTAGCCTAGTGGTTAGAGTGTAGAGGAGGCAGGTAGCCTAGTGGTTAGAGTGTAGAGGGGACAGGTAGCCTAGTGGTTAGAGTGTAGAGGGCGGCAGGGTAGCCTAGTGGTTAGAGTGTAGAGGGGGCAGGGTAGCCTAGTGGTTAGAGTGTAGAGGGGGCAGGGTAGCCTAGTGGTTAGAGTGTAGAGGGGCAGGGTAGCCTAGTGGTTAGAGTGTAGAGGTGGCAGGTAGCCTAGTGGTTAGAGTGTAGAGGGGGCAGGGTAGCCTAGTGGTTAGAGTGTAGAGGGGGCAGGGTAGCCTAGTGGTTAGAGTGTAGAGGTGGCAGGTAGCCTAGTGGTTAGTGTAGAGGGGGCAGGGTAGCCTAGTGGTTAGAGTGTAGAGGCGGCAGGGTAGCCTAGTGGTTAGAGTGTAGAGGGGGCAGGGTAGCCTAGTGGTTAGAGTGTAGAGGGGGCAGGGTAGCCTAGTGGTTAGAGTGTAGAGGTGGCAGGTAGCCTAGTGGTTAGTGTAGAGGGGGCAGGGTAGCCTAGTGGTTAGAGTGTAGAGGTGGCAGGTAGCCTAGTGGTTAGTGTAGAGGGGGCAGGGTAGCCTAGTGGTTAGAGTGTAGAGGCGGCAGGGTAGCCTAGTGGTTAGAGTGTAGAGGGGGCAGGGTAGCCTAGTGGTTAGAGTGTAGAGGTGGCAGGTAGCCTAGTGGTTAGTGTAGAGGGGGCAGGGTAGCCTAGTGGTTAGAGTGTAGAGGGGGCAGGGTAGCCTAGTGGTTAGAGTGTAGTTAGGGGCAGGGTAGCCTAGTGGTTAGAGTGTAGAGGGGGCAGGGTAGTCTAGTGGTTAGAGTGTAGAGGTGGCAGGGTAGTCTAGTGGTTAGAGTGTAGAGGTGGCAGGGTAGTCTAGTGGTTAGAGTGTAGAGGTGGCAGGGTAGTCTAGTGGTTAGAGTGTAGAGGTGGCAGGGTAGTCTAGTGGTTAGAGTGTAGAGGTGGCAGGGTAGCCTAGTGGTTAGAGTGTAGAGGTGGCAGGGCAGCCTAGTGGTTAGAGTGTATAGGTGGCAGGGTAGTCTAGTGGTTAGAGTGTAGAGGTGGCAGGGTAGCCTAGTGGTTAGAGTGTAGAGGCGGCAGGGTAGCCTAGTGGTTAGAGTGTAGAGGCGGCAGGGTAGCCTAGTGGTTAGAGTGTAGAGGGGGCAGGGTAGCCTAGTGGTTAGAGTGTAGAGGGGGCAGGTAGCCTAGTGGTTAGAGTGTAGAGGGGGCAGGGTAGCCTAGTGGTTAGAGTGTAGAGGCGGCAGGGTAGCCTAGTGGTTAGAGTGTAGAGGGGGCAGGGTAGCCTAGTGGTTAGAGTGTAGAGGCGGCAGGGTAGCCTAGTGGTTAGAGTGTAGAGGCGGCAGGTAGCCTAGTGGTTAGAGTGTAGAGGCGGCAGGGTAGCCTAGTGGTTAGAGTGTAGAGGCGGCAGGGTAGCCTAGTGGTTAGAGTGTAGAGGCGGCAGGGTAGCCTAGTGGTTAGAGGGGGGCTAGCAGGTAGCCTAGTGGTTAGTGTAGAGGCGGCAGGGTAGCCTAGTGGTTAGTGTAGAGGTGGCAGGGTAGCCTAGTGGTTAGAGTGTAGAGGCGGCAGGGTAGCCTAGTGGTTAGAGCGTTGGACTAGTAACCGGAAGGTTGCAAGTTCAAACCCCCAGAGCTGACAAGGTCTGTCGTTCTGTCCCTGAACAAGCAGTTAACCCACTGTTCCTAGGCCATCATTGAAAATAAGAATTTGTTCTTCATTAATTAACTGACTTGCCTAGTTAAATAAAGGTAAAGAAAAAAAAACACAGCAATGTATCTACACACACACATAGGGGTCTGTCCCTTTTATATCGTTTGTGTGCTATAGTGTCCTTTGTATATTTGTACCAATACAAAAGGTCCAAGGCAAAGTATTATTATTTTTAAAGGACACTACTTTAAAATATAGTAGCCTAGTGGTAGCCTAGTGGTTAGAGTGTAGAGGGGGCAGGGTAGCCTAGTGGTTAGAGTGTAGAGGCGGCAGGGTAGCCTAGTGGTTAGAGTGTAGAGGGGGCAGGGTAGCCTAGTGGTTAGAGTGTAGAGGGGGCAGGGTAGCCTAGTGGTTAGAGTGTAGAGGCGGCAGGGTAGCCTAGTGGTTAGAGTGTAGAGGGGGCAGGGTAGCCTAGTGGTTAGAGTGTAGAGGCGGCAGGGTAGCCTAGTGGTTAGAGTGTAGAGGGGGCAGGGTAGCCTAGTGGTTAGAGTGTAGAGGGGGCAGGGTAGCCTAGTGGTTAGAGTGTAGAGGCGGCAGGGTAGCCTAGTGGTTAGAGTGTAGAGGGGGCAGGGTAGCCTAGTGGTTAGAGTGTAGAGGCGGCAGGGTAGCCTAGTGGTTAGAGTGTAGAGGGGGCAGGGTAGCCTAGTGGTTAGAGTGTAGAGGCGGCAGGGTAGCCTAGTGGTTAGAGTGTAGAGGCGGCAGGTAGCCTAGTGGTTAGAGTGTAGAGGCGGCAGGGTAGCCTAGTGGTTAGAGTGTAGAGGCGGCAGGGTAGCCTAGTGGTTAGAGTGTAGAGGCGGCAGGGTAGCCTAGTGGTTAGAGGGGGGCTAGCAGGTAGCCTAGTGGTTAGTGTAGAGGCGGCAGGGTAGCCTAGTGGTTAGTGTAGAGGTGGCAGGGTAGCCTAGTGGTTAGAGTGTAGAGGCGGCAGGGTAGCCTAGTGGTTAGAGCGTTGGACTAGTAACCGGAAGGTTGCAAGTTCAAACCCCCAGAGCTGACAAGGTCTGTCGTTCTGTCCCTGAACAAGCAGTTAACCCACTGTTCCTAGGCCATCATTGAAAATAAGAATTTGTTCTTCATTAATTAACTGACTTGCCTAGTTAAATAAAGGTAAAGAAAAAAAAACACAGCAATGTATCTACACACACACACATAGGGGTCTGTCCCTTTTATATCGTTTGTGTGCTATAATATTTAAGATGGAGCATCTGGCTCTTACGACCAATGTAAGTGAATAAGGGGTGTTATATGACCTGGCAGTGTGGGGCTCTTGTAAATAACAGAGGAATAAGGGGTGTTATAGGGCCTGGTGAAGATATGACCTGGCAGTGTGGGGCTCTTGTAAATAACAGAGGAATAAGGTCTGTTATAGGGCCTGGTGAAGATATGACCTGGCAGTGTGGGGCTCTTGTAAGGGAGGCAGAGGACCTTCTCAGGTCTTCTCTAGCGTTAGTCCAACGGTTCTCAACCCGTTTTGGTTACCGTACCACCAAGAACATTTCTCTGCCCAGAGTCCTCCTTATTTTAACAGTACGCCGATTATCTCGAGTCTTCCCAAGTACCCACTGTGTATTGCAGTCTTATTTAATGCTCACACAAACCTTTTGCTTGATTAAAAAAAAAAAAGAAGGAAAATAAAATACCAAAACAGGCCAACTTCTGAGAATGTTTATGGATGAGTTTTCCAGTTCCCGTGGAACATTCTCCTCTGTGTGATAGTCCCAATAGACAACAGCTGATCACAGATTGAGACAATGCAGTTTAAATGAAGGGGGGGGGGGGTTTCAAAATATGACTCAACAGACTAGCGTTCATCAAACGGTTTAAAAACATGTCCATGTCATTCTAGATATCTTGTTTAATTTGGACCATGATATGAGGACTCTTTAAAAACAGAGTGTCTGTGGATCGGACGTTTTCTTCCCAGGGTTAAAGGTTCTGTGGGGATTCTCTACTTCCACAGTGTCCGCAGGCAACTCTGAATGGTTATCGTTGAATAAAAGTCAGATCAAAGCCGAATCACAGTTTGGAAGATCACATGATATAATAGTATGTTACTGTATGTTTTGTTAAGGCAAAAAAACAATTTTAAAAAACCACCTGATTTCAGGATAACTGTTTAAATGGTTGCATTTCTCTCATGCAGCCATAACTCAAGTGGGCTACTAGACAACAACAAACAAACAAAGTGCTTTGAAACAAAAAAAAAACAACAGATTTGCTACAATTTATTAACACCTTCTTCCCTACAAGTCGTCTCACTGTGCGTCATTCAAAACAGTACAGAACTAAGATCTATAGAAAAGGTTTACATCCCATGAGACCGATGTTGCATAGACGAGACGTCTCACTGGAAAAACTCGGAAGAATTATCCTTCATGAATGACAGTGAGAAAAGTCAAGAGAGGGTGACCACTTGTGCCTAAAGTCGAGGTAAAGAGACACATGCGTTGGACGTGATGTAGGATCTATCCAGGGAGACGGGGTGGTTCCCCAAGGATCTACAGCCTAAAAACAATTGGCACAACAAGCTCCCTTGGTATGTGAATTCTTCTGATGCTTACGGAGGATGTACCTCAGAATGATTCGTTGGATGTGAAGACACATACTTGTTGGGAGCGGACAGCATTGTCTAGCCTGGTCCCAGATCTGTTTGTATTGTCTAGCCTGGTCCCAGATCTGTTTGTATTGTCTAGCCTGGTCCCAGATCTGTTTGTATTGTCTAGCCTGGTCCCAGATCTGTTTGTATTGTCTAGCCTGGTCCCAGATCTGTTTGTATTGTCTAGCCTGGTCCCAGATCTGTTTGTATTGTCTAGCCTGATCCCAGATCTGTTTGTATTGTCTAGCCTGGTCCCAGATCTGTTTGTATTGTCTAGCCTGGTCCCAGATCTGTTTGTATTGTCTAGCCTGGTCCCAGATCTGTTTGTATTGTCTAGCCTGGTCCCAGATCTGTTTGTATTGTCTAGCCTGGTCCCAGATCTGTTTGTATTGTCTAGCCTGGTCCCAGATCTGTTTGTATTGTCTAGCCTGGTCCCAGATCTGTTTGTATTGTCTAGCCTGATCCCAGATCTGTTTGTATTGTCTAGCCTGATCCCAGATCTGTTTGTATTGTCTAGCCTGGTCCCAGATCTGTTTGTATTGTCTAGCCTGGTCCCAGATCTGTTTGTATTGTCTAGCCTGATCCCAGATCTGTTTGTATTGTCTAGCCTGGTCCCAGATCTGTTTGTATTGTCTAGCCTGATCCCAGATCTGTTTGTATTGTCTAGCCTGGTCCCAGATCTGTTTGTATTGTCTAGCCTGATCCCAGATCTGTTTGTATTGTCTAGCCTGATCCCAGATCTGTTTGTATTGTCTAGCCTGATCCCAGATCTGTTTGTGTTGTCTAGCCTGGTCCCAGATCTGTTTGTATTGTCTAGCCTGGTCCCAGATCTGTTTGTATTGTCTAGCCTGGTCCCAGATCTGTTTGTATTGTCTAGCCTGGTCCCAGATCTGTTTGTATTGTCTAGCCTGGTCCCAGATCTGTTTGTATTGTCTAGCCTGGTCCCAGATCTGTTTGTATTGTCTAGCCTGGTCCCAGATCTGTTTGTATTGTCTAGCCTGGTCCCAGATCTGTTTGTATTGTCTAGCCTGGTCCCAGATCTGTTTGTATTGTCTAGCCTGGTCCCAGATCTGTTTGTGTTGTCCCGCCAACTCCTATGGTCATTGCATAGAACGCATGTATTAAATAAAAGGGGTCGTTGTCACGTTTGGCAAGACTGCACAAAACAGATCTGAGACCAGGCTGTAAGTAGTCTAGCTTGGGAAGGAAATTCATCTGGCCAGAAGAACAAACCCTAACAGGAGTAAGGAAGAGTTTAAAGTTCAACAAGGCAACAAGCTCATAGCATCTCATTACTACTAGCTACCGTTAAATAAACAGTTACTACTACTAGCTACCGTTAAATAAACAGTTACTACTACTAGCTACCGTTAAATAAACAGTTACTACTACTAGCTACCGTTAAATAATCAGTTACTACTACTAGCTACCGTTAAATAAACAGTTACTACTACTAGCTACCGTTAAATAATCAGTTACTACTACTAGCTACCGTTAAATAAACAGTTACTACTAGCTACCGTTAAATAAACAGTTACTACTACTAGCTACCGTTAAATAAACAGTTACTACTACTAGCTACCGTTAAATAAACAGTTACTACTAGCTACCGTTAAATAATCAGTTACTACTACTAGCTACCGTTAAATAAACAGTTACTACTAGCTACCGTTAAATAAACAGTTACTACTACTAGCTACCGTTAAATAAACAGTTACTACTACTAGCTACCGTTAAATAATCAGTTACTACTACTAGCTACCGTTAAATAATCAGTTACTACTAGCTACCGTTAAATAAACAGTTAAAACTAGCTACCGTTAAATAAACAGTTACTAATACTAGCTACCGTTAAATAAACAGTTACTACTACTAGCTACCGTTAAATAAACAGTTACTACTACTAGCTACCGTTAAATAAACAGTTACTACTACTAGCTACCGTTAAATAAACAGTTACTACTACTAGCTACCGTTAAATAATCAGTTACTACTACTAGCTACCGTTAAATAAACAGTTACTACTAGCTACCGTTAAATAAACAGTTACTACTACTAGCTACCGTTAAATAAACAGTTACTACTACTAGCTACCGTTAAATAAACAGTTACTACTACTAGCTACCGTTAAATAATCAGTTACTACTACTAGCTACCGTTAAATAAACAGTTACTACTACTAGCTACCGTTAAATAAACAGTTACTACTAGCTACCGTTAAATAAACAGTTACTACTAGCTACCGTTAAATAAACAGTTACTACTACTAGCTACCGTTAAATAAACAGTTACTACTAGCTACCGTTAAATAAACAGTTACTACTAGCTACCGTTAAATAATCAGTTACTACTAGCTACCGTTAAATAAACAGTTACTACTAGCTACCGTTAAATAAACAGTTACTACTACTAGCTACCGTTAAATAAACAGTTACTACTACTAGCTACCGTTAAATAAACAGTTACTACTACTAGCTACCGTTAAATAAACAGTTACTACTAGCTACCGTTAAATAAACAGTTACTACTACTAGCTACCGTTAAATAAACAGTTACTACTACTAGCTACCGTTAAATAAACAGTTACTACTACTAGCTACCGTTAAACAGTTACTACTACTAGCTACCGTTAAATAAACAGTTACTACTACTAGCTACCGTTAAATAAACAGTTACTACTACTAGCTACCGTTAAATAAACAGTTACTACTACTAGCTACCGTTAAATAAACAGTTACTACTACTAGCTACCGTTAAATAAACAGTTACTACTACTAGCTACCGTTAAATAAACAGTTACTACTACTAGCTACCATTAAATAAACAGTTACTACTAGCTACTACTACTAGCCGTTAAATAAACAGTTACAGTTACTACTAGCTACCGTTAAATAAACAGTTACTACTACTAGCTACCGTTAAATAATCAGTTACTACTAGCTACCGTTAAATAATCAGTTACTACTACTAGCTACCGTTAAATAAACAGTTACTACTACTAGCTACCGTTAAATAAACAGTTACTACTAGCTACCGTTAAATAAACAGTTACTACTAGCTACCGTTAAATAAACAGTTACTACTAGCTACCGTTAAATAAACAGTTAGGAATATCATTCAACTGTGAATGAATAGGTCAATTATTCCATTCTTAATTTTAAAAAACAAACAGGCATAGGTGGTTTACAATCTACTCCATATGTAGTTCCTGAACAGGACATGTTAGACCTTTACACATGAAATAAAATACAAATTACAGTGGAGATGAAACTAATCTGGTATTTTATAAAATTACAAAACACTTATTGAGAGAGAGAGAGAGAGAGAGAGAGATGCAGAGAGAGAGAGAGAAGAGAGAGAGAGAGATGCAGAGAGAGAGAGAGAAAGAGAGAGAGAAAGAGAGATGCAGAGAGAGAGAGATGCAGAGAGAGAGAAAGAGAGATGCAGAGAGAGAGAAAGAGAGAGAGATGCAGAGAGAGAGAGAGAGAGAGATGCAGAGAGAGAGAGAGATGCAGAGAGAGAGAGATGCAGAGAGAGAGAGAGAGAGAGAGAGAGAGAGAGAGAGAGAGAGAGAGAGAGAGATGCAGAGAGAGAGAGATGCAGAGAGAGAGAGAGAGATGCAGAGAGAGAGAGAGAGAGAGAGAGAGAGAGAGAGAGAGAGAGTTTAATAAAGACAAGACAGTAACAATATTTTTCTTAACGTCATTAATGTAGTGGTCAAATAGAAGCATTGTTGAGGGAAGTTAAAAGGACAGAGAGCAGTAGGACCGTTCCACGTTAAAAGGTGTAGTGACTTATATTTCCACTGGAGACATTTACATCAGAATAAGGAAAGATGGAGAGGCAAAATACCTTTCCTCCAGTTAGAAACATAGGAGAAACAGGAGAAACAGGAGAAACAGGAGAGACACATAGTAGAGACACAGGAGAAACAGGAGAAACAGGAGGGACACGTAGCAGAGACACAGGAGAAACAGGAGGGACACATAGCAGAGACAGGAGAAACAGGAGGGACACATAGCAGAGACAGGAGAAACAGGAGGGACACATAGCAGAGACATAGGAGAAACAGGAGAAACAGGAGGGACGCATAGTAGAGACACAGGAGAAACAGGAGGGACACATAGCAGAGACACAGGAGAAACAGGAGGGACACGTAGCAGAGACACAGGAGAAACAGGAGGGACAGGACGGACACATAGCAGAGACATAGGAGAAACAGGAGAAACAGGAGGGACACATAGTAGAGACACAGGAGAAACAGGAGGGACACATAGCAGAGACACAGGAGAAACAGGAGGGACACATAGCAGAGACACAGGAGAAACAGGAGGGACACGTAGCAGAGACACAGGAGAAACAGGAGGGACATGTAGCAGAGACACAGGAGAAACAGGAGGGACACGTAGCAGAGACATAGGAGAAACAGGAGGACACGTAGCAGAGACATAGGAGAAACAGGAGGGACACGTAGCAGAGACATAGGAGAAACAGGAGAAACAGGAGGGACACGTAGCAGAGACACAGGAGAAACAGGAGGGACACGTAGCAGAGACAGGAGAAACAGGAGAAACAGGAGGGACACGTAGCAGAGACACAGGAGAAACAGGAGGGACACGTAGCAGAGACACAGGAGAAACAGGAGGGACACGTAGCAGAGACATAGGAGAAACAGGAGGGACACGTAGCAGAGACATAGGAGAAACAGGAGGGACACGTAGCAGAGACATAGGAGAAACAGGAGGGACACATAGCAGAGACAGGAGAAACAGGAGGGACACATAGCAGAGACAGGAGAAACAGGAGGGACACATAGCAGAGACAGGAGAAACAGGAGGGACACATAGCAGAGACAGGAGAAACAGGAGGGACACATAGCAGAGACAGGAGAAACAGGAGGGACACATAGCAGAGACACAGGAGAAACAGGAGAAACAGGAGGGACACATAGCAGAGACACAGGAGAAACAGGAGAAACAGGAGGGACACATAGCAGAGACATAGGAGAAACAGGAGAGACAGGAGGGACACATAGCAGAGACATAGGAGAAACAGGAGAAACAGGAGGGACGCATAGTAGAGACACAGGAGAAACAGGAGGGACACATAGCAGAGACACAGGAGAAACAGGAGGGACACGTAGCAGAGACACAGGAGAAACAGGAGGGACACAGGAGAAACAGGAGGGACACGTAGCAGAGACATAGGAGAAACAGGAGGGACACGTAGCAGAGACACAGGAGAAACAGGAGGGACACGTAGCAGAGACACAGGAGAAACAGGAGAAACAGGAGGGACACGTAGCAGAGACATAGGAGAAACAGGAGGGACACATAGCAGAGACAGGAGAAACAGGAGGGACACATAGCAGAGACAGGAGAAACAGGAGGGACACGTAGCAGAGACAGGAGAAACAGGAGGGACACATAGCAGAGACAGGAGAAACAGGAGAAACAGGAGGGACACGTAGCAGAGACACAGGAGAAACAGGAGGGACACGTAGCAGAGACATAGGAGAAACAGGAGGGACACATAGCAGAGACAGGAGAAACAGGAGAAACAGGAGGGACACGTAGCAGAGACATAGGAGAAACAGGAGGCACACGTAGCAGAGACATAGGAGAAACAGGAGGGACACGTAGCAGAGACACAGGAGAAACAGGAGGGACACAGGAGAAACAGGAGGGACACGTAGCAGAGACATAGGAGAAACAGGAGGGACACGTAGCAGAGACACAGGAGAAACAGGAGGGACACGTAGCAGAGACACAGGAGAAACAGGAGAAACAGGAGGGACACATAGCAGAGACACAGGAGAAACAGGAGGGACACATAGCAGAGACACAGGAGAAACAGGAGGGACACATAGCAGAGACACAGGAGAAACAGGAGGGACACATAGCAGAGACACAGGAGGGACACATAGCAGAGACACAGGAGAAACAGGAGGGACACGTAGCAGAGACACAGGAGAAACAGGAGGGACACGTAGCAGAGACACAGGAGAAACAGGAGGGACACATAGCAGAGACACAGGAGAAACAGGAGGGACACATAGCAGAGACACAGGAGGGACACGTAGTAGAGACATAGGAGAAACAGGGGGACACGTAGCAGAGACACAGGAGAAACAGGAGGGACACGTAGCAGAGACACAGGAGAAACAGGAGGGACGCATAGTAGAGACACAGGAGGGACACGTAGTAGAGACATAGGAGAAACAGGAGGGACAGGAGGGACACGTATTAGAGACAGAAGGGACGCGTAGTAGAAACAGGAGGGACGCGTAGTAGAAACAGGAGGGACGCGTAGTAGAAACAGGAGGGACGCGTATTAGAGACAGAAGGGACGCGTAGTAGAAACAGGAGGGACGCGTATTAGAGACAAGGGACGCGTAGTAGAAACAGGAGGGACTCGTAGTAGAAACAGTAGGGACGCGTAGTAGAAACAGGAGGGACGCGTATTAGAGACAGAAGGGACGCGTAGTAGAAACAGGAGGGACGCGTAGTAGAAACACGTAGGAGGGACGCGTAGTAGAGACAGGAGGGACGCGTAGTAGAAACACGTAGCAGAGACAGGAGGGACGCGTAGTAGAAACAGGAGGGACGCGTAGTAGAAACAGGAGGGACGCGTAGTAGAAACAGGAGGGACGCGTAGTAGAAACAGGAGGGACGCGTATTAGAGACAGAAGGGACGCGTAGTAGAAACAGGAGGGACGCGTAGTAGAAACAGGAGGGACGCGTAGTAGAAACAGGAGGGACGCGTAGCAGAGACAGAAGGGACGCGTAGTAGAAACAGGAGGGACACGTAGCAGAGACAGAAGGACGCGTAGTAGAAACAGGAGGGACACGTAGTAGAAACAGGAGGGACGCGTAGTAGAAACACGTAGCAGAGACATAGGAGGGTCACGTATTAGAGACAGAAGGGACGCGTAGTAGAAACAGGAGGGACGCGTAGCAGAGACAGGAGGGACGCGTAGCAGAGACAGGAGGGACGCGTAGCAGAAACAGGAGGGACGCGTAGTAGAAACAGGAGGGACGCGTAGTAGAAACAGGAGGGACGCGTATTAGAGACAGGAGGGATACGTAGCAGAAACAGGAGGGACGCGTAGCAGAGACAGGAGGGACGCGTAGCAGAGACAGGAGGGACGCGTAGCAGAGACAGGAGGGACGCGTAGCAGAGACAGAAGGGACGCGTAGTAGAAACAGGAGGGACGCGTAGTAGAAACAGGAGGGACGCGTAGCAGAGACAGGAGGGACGCGTAGTAGAGACAGGAGGGACGCGTAGTAGAAACAGGAGGGACGCGTAGTAGGAACAGGAGGGACGCGTAGTAGAAACAGGAGGGACGCGTAGTAGAAACAGGAGGGACGCGTAGTAGAAACAGGAGGGACGCGTAGTAGAAACAGGAGGGACGCGTAGTAGGAACAGGAGGGACGCGTAGTAGAAACAGGAGGGACGCGTAGTAGAAACAGGAGGGACGCGTAGTAGAAACAGGAGGGACGCGTAGTAGGAACAGAAGGGACGCGTAGTAGAAACAGGAGGGACACGTAGCAGAGACAGAAGGGACGCGTAGTAGAAACAGGAGGGACACGTAGTAGAAACAGGAGGGACGCGTAGTAGAAACACGTAGCAGAGACATAGGAGGGTCACGTATTAGAGACAGAAGGGACGCGTAGTAGAAACAGGAGGGACGCGTAGCAGAGACAGGAGGGACGCGTAGCAGAGACAGGAGGGACGCGTAGCAGAAACAGGAGGGACGCGTAGTAGAAACAGGAGGGACGCGTAGTAGAAACAGGAGGGACGCGTAGTAGAAACAGGAGGGACGCGTAGTAGAAACAGGAGGGACGCGTATTAGAGACAGGAGGGATACGTAGCAGAAACAGGAGGGACGCGTAGCAGAGACAGGAGGGACGCGTAGCAGAGACAGGAGGGACGCGTAGCAGAGACAGGAGGGACGCGTAGCAGAGACAGAAGGGACGCGTAGTAGAAACAGGAGGGACGCGTAGTAGAAACAGGAGGGACGCGTAGCAGAGACAGGAGGGACGCGTAGCAGAGACAGAAGGGACGCGTAGTAGAAACAGGAGGGACGCGTAGTAGAGACAGGAGGGACGCGTAGTAGAAACAGGAGGGACGCGTATTAGAGACAAGGGACGCGTAGTAGAAACAGGAGGGACTCGTAGTAGAAACACGTAGTAGAAACACGTAGTAGAAACAGTAGGGACGCGTAGTAGAAACACGTAGCAGAGACAGGAGGGACGCGTAGTAGAAACATTTAGGAGGGTCTGAACATAAAAGAACCCTACATCAGAAGAAGACCTATACGATTAGAGGCTAGTACACATTCTGCCTGAAAGCAAACAGGGTTCATAACTGGAGCAGTTTTAAAAGAAGGGAAACCTTCGTCGCCACTCCGCCGTTCCATTGGCCGTACTAGCGCACCAGAGGTGTCTGTTTGAGGGCTATGAGGACCGAGCGCATCCGGGACACGTCCTTGGCCGTCCTGTTGGTCTTGGGGTTGAAGTCACAGAGACGGGCCACTCTCTCCCACTCCGTCCCTGGGCTGTCGCCGTCAGCCTCAGACAGGAAGGTCTCTTCAGACGCCCTGGAGGAGGGAAGGAAGGGGAAGGGAGATATGGACGAGGTGTTTGAGGAACAGTTTCCCCGGACACAGATTAAGCCTGGACTAATTCATTTACAATGCTCAATGGAGAATCTCCTTTGACATAACATTTGTATTTTTTTTCCCTCCCCAATTTCGTGGTATCCAATTGTTTTAGTAGCTACTATCTTGTCTCGTCGCTACAACTCCCGTACGAGCTCGGGAGAGACGAAGGTAGAAAGTCATGCGTCCTCCGATACACAACCCAACCAAGCCGCACTGCTTCTTAACACAGCGCGCATCCAACCCGGAAGCCAGCAGCACCAATGTGTCGGTGCACCTGGCAACCTGGCAACATAATATCGATAATATCGACAGAAACTTGGCAAACATTGTTTATAATTAATCCTCAAGGTGTTTTTCAAATATCTATTCGATAATATATCCACCGGGACAATTGGTTTTTCAGTAGGACCGATTGGAATAATGGCTACCTCTGTATTTGACACGAGAATCACTCCGAGAGCCATCAGGTAACCACTTGTGCAATGTAGCCGCCTACGGGTTTTCTTCAACATAAAGGCGTAAAACTACGTCACGATGCTGTAGACACCTTGGGGAATACGGAGAAAAAGTAATCTGGTTGATAGCCCATTCACTGCTCAATAGGGACGCATTGGAACGCAGAGCTTTCAAACGATGAGTCACTTCCGGATTGGATTTTTCTCCGGCTTTCGCCTGCAATATCAGTTCTGTTATACTCACAGACAATATTTTTACAGTTTTGGAAACTTTATTGAATGTTTTATATCCTAAGCTGTCAATTATATGCACATTCTAGCATCTTGTCCTGACAAAATATCCTGTTTATTATGGGAACGTTATTTTTTCCAAAAATGAAAATACTGCCCCCTAGTCACAACAGGTTTTAATGAATATGATGTCAGTTCGGTTGTCATCTGAGACATTATGACTGATGACAGGACGACCTAAACTGTAATCTGGGAAAGTCTACACATTCTAGTTATCAGATTCACTTGGAATTGTTGTGGAATTCAAATGTTTAAATATAAAATTATCGGTGAAAAGATTAAATGTAATTTTAGCTTCCAAATAAGATTTGGGTGTTCATAAGGTTAGGGCTCTGCTCAATCAGTGGCCCGCCCCTGTGAAGATACATGGGCTATAAACTATGAAACACACCCTTCTCCCTCCACTATATAAAAGCCCTTGACGAAAATGTAACCTCCGGTTCCGGGTACATTAGGATGACAATCCGTTTTCAGAAGGATTCAGATAACTACAGAACGAAGTCAACCTCAGTGGGTGAGCTTTGGTTGCGAATGGTATGATCTTTGAACTCTTATTCGCTACAGAAGTGATACCTCCTAGCCGTTGAGTTAGCAGGGGCCGCTGTAAACGTGGGCTAGGAAAGGACGGACAGAGTATCCCGTCTACCACACAACGACGACACGACAACGTATCCCATTCACCACCAGAGACACTCTTCAGAGGAAAAAGGACTCAGTTGGGCAACACGGCCTTCCATCTACCACCAACCTATTGAAGCGCAGATCAGAGTAAATATTTATTGCATTTTCCTTTTTTTGGGGGGGAGGTAATTTAGAATTGCATTAGATACTGTATTTACGAGAGACAGTGCTTCTCCCTTTGTTCCTCAGTCTTCCCGCTCTTTCACTAAAACCCAGCCCCTTTTCTTTGTGTAACCAGCTGTCATATATGTTCCGTCCGCTAGGGACGTTTTCCATTATGACAATTTGTAATCAATGTATGATTCATTCTGTGTATATGTAATTCTGTGTGATTATTTAGGTAGTTAGTAAATAAATAATGAAACCCAATTTTGTATTGCTGATTCAACTTGTTAGCCAGGGTTCGTGAAGATAATACCAATAATAATAACCAATAATTTACAACTTCCAGATGAGACTGAAATAAGGTGACGATTAATATTGACTGCTATTTATGTAAAATATTACTAGGTCTTTAAGAGTTTATTCGGAAGATAACAGCTCTATAAATATTATTTTGTGGTGCCCCGACTTTCTAGTTAATTACATTTACATGATTAGCTCAATCAGGTAATATTAATTACAGAGGAAGGATTTTATAGAAGTGTTGGTTCCATGTTTCATGAGCTGAAATAAAACATCTCAGAAATGTTCCATATGCACAAAAAGGTTATTTCTCTCAAATTTTGTTCACAAATTAGTTTACATCCTTGTTAGTGAGCATTTCTCCTTACCCAAGATAACCCATCCACCTGACAGGTGTGTCATATGAAGAAGCTGATGAAACAACATGATCATTACACAGGTGCACCTTGTGTTGGGGACAAAATACTACTGCAGTTGTCACAACACAATGTCACAGATGTCTCTAGTTGAGGGAGTGTGCTGACTGCTGTTGCCAAATAATTTTATGTTAATTTCTCTCTACCATAAGCTTTTTTTTGTTTTAGAGAATTTGGCAGTATGTCCAACCGGCCTCACAACTGCAGACCACCTGTAATCACGCCAGCCCAGGACCTCCACATCTGGCTCCTACACCTGCGGTGTTGTCTGAGACCAGCCACCTGGACAGCTGATGAAACTGTAGGTTTGAACAACAATCATTTCTGCACAAACTGTCAGAAACCGTCTCAGGGAAACATGCTCATCGTCCCCACCAGGGTCTTGACCGGACTGTGGTTCGGCATCATAAACAGAGTTCAGTGGGCAAATTCTCACCTTCGATGGCGACTGGTATGCTGGAGAAGTGTGCTCGTCGCGAATGAATCCTAGTGTCAGCTGTACCGGGCAGATGGCAGACGTATGGCGTCGTGTGGGTGAGCGGTTTGCGGATGTCAACATTGTGAATAGAGTGCCCCATGGTGGCGGTGGGGTTATGGTATGGGCAGGTACAAGCTACGGACAACAAACACAATTGCATTTAAATCGATGGCAATTTGAATGCACATACATGACTAAAAGTACGTGGACACCTGCTTGTCGAACAGCTCATTCCAAAATCACGGGTATTAATATGGAGTTGGTTCCCCCTTTGCTATAATAACAGCCTCCACTCTTCAGGGAAGGCATTAATATGGAGTTGGTTCCACCTTTGCTGCTATAACAGCCTCCACTCTTCTGGGTAGGCATTAATATGGAGTTGGTTCCCCCTTTGCTGCAATAACAGCCTCCACTCTTCTGGGAAGGCATTAATATGGAGTTGGTTCCCCCCTCTGCTATAAAAACAGCCCACACTCTTCTGGGAAGGCGTTTTATTAGATGGAACATTGCTGCGGAGACTCTGTACCGGTAGGTCAAGTTCTTCCACACCGATCTCAACAAACCATTTCTGTATGGACCTCGCTTTGTGCACGGGGGGCATTGTCGTGCTGAAACAGCAGAGGGTCCTCCCCAAAATGTAGCCACAAAGTTGAAAGCACAGAATATCATCTAGAATGCCATTGTGTGCTGTAGCGTTAAGATTTCCACTGGAACTAAGGGGCCTGAACCATGAAAAACAGCCCCAGACCATTATTCCTCCTACAAACTGTATTGGGGGCAGGTAGTGTCCTCCTGGCATTCACCAAACCCCGAACAGCAGAATCCACTAATTTGAAGGGGTGTCCACATATTTTTGTTTATATAGATACCGTGATCCTGAGGCCCCTTGTCATTGATCCACCATCACCTTTGTTTCAGCATGATAACGCACGGATCCATGGCGCAAGGATTTTCAGCATCCAGAAATTGTCTACAGTTCTTCCATGGCTTGCATACTCAGACATGTCAGCCATTGAGCATGTTTGGGATGCTCTGGATGAATGTGCATGACAGTGGTTTTCCAGTTCCCGCCAGCATCCAGCAACTTCGCCATTGAAAAGGAGTGGGACACCATTTGCAGTTGCAGTTGTTCTCAACTAGCTTACCTGGTTAAGGTGAAAATTAAAATAAAATAAAAAATAAAAATCCATAGGCCACAATCAACAGCCTGATCAACTCTATGCAAAGGAGATGTGTCGCGCAAAGATACTGACTGGTTTTCTGATCCACAACCCTTTTTTTTTTTTAAGGTATCTGTGACCAACATATCTGTATTCTTAGTCATGTGAAAATCAGTAGATTAGAGCCTAATGAATTCATTTCAATTTAATAATTTTACTGTAACTCAGTAAAATCTTTGAAATGTTTGCGTTTTATATTTTTGCTCGGTACAGCACACGAAAGCAAAGACCCCAAAGAATAAAAGATGTTTACGACTGAAAGAGAAAAGCATGAACTAGATATAAATAATTTAATTTTGACATTCAGAAAGTATTCAGACCCCTTCATTTTCCCCACATTTTTTTTTACGTTAGAGCCTTATTCTAAAATGGATTCAAGTACCCCCCCAATCTACACACAATACCCCATGATGACATCACAATACCCCATGATGACATCACAATACCCCATGATGACATCACAATACCCCATGATGACATCACAATTATAATAATCTGTCTTATCTGTTACAAAAAGCAGGCCAACAAAACATTGGAGCCCTGGGGGCGAGAGGTCAGCGCAGCTCTCTTCCACTCTGTTTAGGATATTTACCAGGAAATCCTGTCCACATTATTATATATATATATATATTGTTTTTAGGTACATGAATAAAGTCAACTTTCTGTGACAGTCTATTTGGAAGTCTATAAGCCTAAGCTCACCCATTTCCTGATCTGATGTCACGAAGGAAATAAACACACATTCTCATAACATTGTTGCTCTTAGATTCTCACAGTGAACTATTCATTCAGATTCATTAGATGCATATTTAGCCTAATATATATTTAGTATATTGTTATACTTGTATTTCCTGTTATGTTATTTGAGGGAACCATGTAGGAACTAAACAGAGCTGGCTAGGAACTAACCTGTTGTTGGCCTTGCTCTTCTCCATCTGTTCAATCTGGTGCACATGCCAGTCCTCCAGCTCTCTCTTGGCCTTCTCTTTCCACTCAGCCTCCGTTGCCTTGGACGCAGAGTCTTCAGGGTTCACATACACACAGGGAACGATGAGGATGATCTGATCAATACAGAACGTGCACAATACCAGGGTAGTAGTATTCAGTAGGAACGAAACGGAAGCGTTGCAAAAAAAAAACGGTTTGCTACGGTGTGCACGAATGAATACTACCCAGGAATGAAACGTTTTAGTCCGAAATGCATTTGTATGAGCTACAGAAGGTGGTGCTCTTTTCTCAGGAGATTCAATACAGCAAGAACAAGCCCAACTCCAGCATACCATACAGGACAAGACACTGAGTGGAACCCGAATGAAGGGTGGTTCACACACAGAAATAGACAAGACTATTCAACCTAATATTTGTAGCTCTTTTATTTAGCTTTTAAGCAGGCAGGGTAAAAAAAAAACTTGACATTTAGGTGTCAACCTTCGTCAGTGTGTACATTGACTGGACAAAATACTGACTGAGAAGTCAGTGGTAGATACTGCATGTATCGCAGCGGTGGTAGTAGTATGTAAGTCTGAAGTAGCTGGGTGTGTCCAAACTGGCACCCTATTCCCTACATAGTGCACTACTTTTGACCAGAGCCCTATGGACTCTGGCTAAAAGTAGTGCACTATATAGGGAACAGAGTCCCATACCTTAGCCTCTGTTGTTTACTTACCTAGTTGCTCCAGCTGTGCCTTCTGCTCCTCCCTCCACTTACGCAGGCTCTCAGGCTCTGCTCTCAGAGAGTCCACCTGGGCGATGGCCGCATAGCTGTCCGATGGACCGTTGGACTCCTGGGGGGGGGGGGAGACGAACCAGGACCAGGCATGAGACATAAGAACCACCAGTCATAGGCTGCGTTTACAAAGGCAAAAGATCCGATTGGTCAAAAGACCAATTAGTGGAAAAATAAATCAGAATTGGGCTGCCCGTGTAAACGCAGCCATAAGACCAGGCATAGACTAGCCCATTATGAACTGATGTATCGTAGCTCGCGGTGCCTGCAGGCTAGACATACACCATACATATGGCGTAGTGCCGAGCGGTTAACCAAAATGTTGGTTATTTATTTAACAACTAATTGACCGACGTCAATACCATTTTTATCTGTGAGCTTGATGTGCAGTTTCTATAGAGATACATCAGATCAAGCCTGAACTGTGCAAATTGTAGTATGGATTTGTAGTTTCCAACAGACCAATATTCAACACAGTTCAGTGCAGAAAACTCGGTAACTAACTACAATGACCATAATACACGATCGAGGGGGAGCCTGAAAATACACAATTTAAGTGATTGATAGTTGGTATTCAGCAGTTAAATAAATAAGCCTAAGGACTTATTTACTTTGAAGAAATACTAAAATAGTGATTTTGTCAGACAGCAGCTCTATAGAGATGATGACTTGGAATGACACAAAATCCTTGAATGAATTATGGAAAATAAGTGATGAGCATTAAGTCACTACAATCATGGGGCTTTTATGAATGATTTAAATCTGTGTTGTTACAGCATTCAACATCAATCATGGGGCTTTTATGAATGATTTAAATCTGTGTTGTTACAGCATTCAACATCAATCATGGGGCTTTTATGAATGATTTAAATCTGTGTTGTTACAGCATTCAACATCAATCATGGGGCTTTTATGAATGATTTAAATCTGTGTTGTTACAGCATTCAACTTACATAATGCTTTTAATGCCCCCCCCCCCAAAAAAAGAAGATTGAAACTGAAATCTGTGATCATTTTTTAAATAATCTAACCGACCTGAAAAAGCATGAAATGGCTCAGCACTAATAAGTCACGAGGACAACCAGGGCACTCAATAGTAACAGCTGGACACTGAGGAGTAAATGCATAAATCCTTAAAGGGCAGCTATAAACTTCCTGATTTGGCCTCATTTTAGATTTGGCTCATTAAGAAATACCAACGGCTACGAGTTGATTTCGAGGTTTGATGTGGATGTCTTGTGTATGTGTTTGCAGATGGGAAGAGTTAGGCAGATGGGAAGAGTTAGGCAGATGGGAAGAGTTAGGCAGATGGGAAGAGTTAGGCAGATGGGAAGAGTTAGGCAGATGGGAAGAGTTAGGCAGATGGGAAGAGTTAGGCAGATGGGAAGAGTTAGGCAGATGGGAAGAGTTAGCCAAATTATTTTTCATTTAATGGGCTTCAGCCTTGGTGTGAAAATGTGGCAAAGTTGGTTTAACAATAAATTAGACAATAGTCATGTTGCACACCTTTAACTTCTCATTAAATGCTTTCAATATCTGTATATGAATTTATAGTTGTTTTTTTAAGACCTCGAAATCAACTCATAGCCGTTGGTATTTCTTAATTAGACAATACATTTACATTTACATTTAAGTCATTTAGCAGACGCTCTTATCCAGAGCGACTTACAAATTGGTGCATTCACCTTATGACATCCAGTGGAACAGTCACTTTACAATAGTGCATCTAAATCTTTTAAGGGGGGTGAGAAGGATTACTTTATCCTAGACAATAGTCATGTTGCACACCTTTAACTTCTCATTAAATGCTTTCAATATCTGTATATGAATTTATAGTTGTTTTTTTAAGTATTGGAATTTGAACACACAGTCAGTCCCATGTAGCCTACATTGTGTAGTTTACAGATGATCCCTAACTACCCCCATTGGGATATCCAAAGTCAAACCACATTTACCACGGCATTATGATGGGGTCAGTGACGATTACTTGTGTGCTGCCAGCTGCAAGGCAGGATTGAAACAAACCCAACCTTAAATGACATTGTGTTGTGACATACTCAAGTACAAAACACTGTTTTGGATGACACTGATTTTGGCCAAAATTATCCTATTTACACGGTTGTCAATTTTGACAGTATAATAAATTATTTGGACTCATAGGCAGTTTTCAAAAATATATATATTTTTTTTTATTTATTTCATGGTCTTTACCTTACCCAACAAAGTTTCTCTTGTCATTCTTCCTTGAACAACAATGGACTTATAAAGAATGCAGTACCTGTTTCAGGTGTGTCATCTGCTACAGGTAGAGAGAGCATCACTTAAATTCAGACACAGCCTCACTTACAAAACTAACCTGCAATAACATGTCCAAGTACATCATCATTAATCATCATCATTAATCATCATTAATTCTCATTAGAAGTGTTCCTCGCTTACCAGCACAAACATGTTTCCGTTTACCGTGGCTGCTGATGCCTCAGTAAATCCGGCATCTGACAGATGAAACAACAAACGACTTTAAAAGAACCGTGCATTTTTGCTTTCTTTTGGTGGATAACTAGTGACACAGTAGTGCATTGACACCTGTTTGGCCAGTAAGGTAAAATAGCTTCTCACCACCACAATTGGCTAAGACATTACACAATCACATCCAGAGACAAGTGACAAAACTATAGACATCATTCGACTCAGGGTGAAAAGTTAGTGTGCTGCTCCAACTAAAGTAACGTTACTGTTTACATTGACAGCTGTCAATTAGCTAACTGAAAGCTAATTTAGTTAACTAACTAGTTGTCTGGTTATCTAACTATAGTACTAATACAAGTTAATTGTTGTCTCAGTTAGCAACTTAAGCATACAGTTACCATATAGTTAGCAACTTACCATATAGTTAGCAACTTTATCATATAGTTAGCAACTTTAGCATATAGTTAGCAACTTTAGCATATAGTTAGCAACTTTAGCATATAGTTAGCAACTTTAGCATATAGTTAGCAACTTTAGCATATAGTTAGCAACTTTAGCATATAGTTAGCAACTTTAGCATATAGTTAGCAACTTTAGCATATAGTTAGCAACTTTAGCATATAGTTAGCAACTTTAGCATATAGTTAGCAACTTTAGCATATAGTTAGCAACTTTAGCATATAGTTAGCAACTTTATAGCATATAGTTAGCAGCTTACCATATTGTACAGGAGCAGGTGAATCAGCTGTCGGCGGTTGTTCGAGGAACTCAGCGGATCCCTCCAAAGCTCCGAGTCCTTCGTCGTAATTCTCTATCACCGCTATTTCGCTTTCTTGCTGAGCTAAGAAAGCTGCAGCTGGGTCCACCTCGACAGGCAGCACTCCGTTGTCAGATGCGAACTCGAAATCTGAATCAGCCATCTTTCACACACACAATAAATCAAATAAATGAAGTGTATATTATATTATTGCTTGTTTATCTTGCTGGCTATCAATTAATTGAGCTGAGATAGAAGAGCTTATGATGATGGATATATATCCGACTCAGGCAGAACATGCAACTAAACCAACTTTTTTTCATGAACGGTTGTCAGCTAACAGAATAATGGATAAGGACTAACGTTAAGCAAACTTCTTTCTGACTGTGAGGATTCATGATTGCTGACTTTCAACTTGCATGGCCTGCCGCACGAACTTCTAACTGTTGGTTTATTAGGATGTGTCTCCATCTGCTGGAGAAACCTAGAAATGCACTCCTTCTTATTGCCTAATTAGGGTAGTGTGTATAAACCGTTTATATTTGTTAGTATAGAGTTGAGCATACTATCAGAACATAAAATAATTAGAATACAATTACAATAAATTATTTCGTATTTTCGAAAGTGTCAGTGGAAAATGAAACCTTTCTGCATAATCAGACGAGTGATCAGTTTGGGGTCATGTGGGGCAAGTGATTGCTTATTCTTAGTCGCTTTTAGATATTTCAGAATACATGGGAATTAGGGAATGTGAGGGGAAAGCGACAGCCAGAGTCTCCGGCGCACCACCTCTCTCTCATAAGGAGAGCACAGACGAAGGGCAGGGATCGCATACCCTCCATGTGACTTGCTGACGTTACAGTAGGACGCTGCTAAAGAGGAATGCAGGGAATGAATACGGATTACTGCTTAAGAAGGGGATCCACACTGCCCCTGACGTCCAAGTCGAGGAAGTCCGAAGTTTAGTTTTCGGCTGGGTAACTTGTTTGATTCACAGATTTCTTTCAGACCTCGACTACGGTAGGCCGACTCACGATGTCCGGCGATCATCATAATGACAAGGAGGTAGGTGAATGGTTGTAAAACTGTATTTTAAGTTATGAATGCAACTATCGAATTGTACATGGACTCCATGGTAGTTTGTTGTAGCCAAGTCTATATAACAAACATACCCTTGTCTGACGTTAGCTTGTATGAAGTTACAATGAAAAAATGGTGATATTTAAGTTGCTGTTTTCCTTTTACAACATGAAAGTAAGATATTTGGCGGTTTTTCTTGATGGGATGAAACTTTCCCGGCGGCGACAGCGGTCTAGACCTCGAAGTGGGTCTAGTCTTCATCGGGCCTGTCTTGATCTCGCAGCCCTTTCTTATCGCAATCCACAATATTCAAGACCAATATTATATATATATATATATGTTTCCTTCGGTTTTACAAGATACTACGTATGGTGGTGGCGTTACATCCTATCCATGTTAGTAGATCTATAATATTATGGATATCACTTTCAATGTTTGAATACCAGCAATTTATTGATCTGCCCTCGTTCCATATTTTAGTGTTGGCGAAATATTTTACAACACTTAATAAAAATACAAACTCAACATGCAACAATTTCAACGATTTTCCTTTTGTTACAGTTCATACAAGGAAATCGGTCAATTGAAATAACTACATTTAGAGTCTAATCTATGGATTTCACATGACTGGGCAGGGGCACAGCCATGGGTGGGCCTGGGAGGGTATAGGCCCACCCAACTGGGGAGCCAAGCAGACTCACTGGGGAGGCAGGCCCAGCCAATCCAGAAGGAGTATTTATTATAGACAGAAATACTCCTCTGCCCGCCCCTCTGACGATCCCATAGGTGAAGAAGCTGGATGTGGAGGTTCTGGGCCGGCGTGGTTACACGTGGTCTGCAGTTGAGGCCAGTTCGATGTACTGCCAAATTCTCTAAAACAACATTGGAGACATCTGTGGCATCGTGTTGAATGAAATCTGCAGTGGTATTTTATTGTCCCCAACACAAGGTGCACCTGTATAATGATCATGCAGTTTTAATTAGCTTCTTGAAATGTAACACCTATCAGTCAAGTGGATGGATTATTTTGACAAAGGATAAAATGCTCACTAACAGGGATGTGCACAACATTTGAGAAGCTTTTTTTTGTGCATATGGAACATTTCTGGGATCTTTTATTTCAACTTAAGAAACATGGGACCAACAACTTTACATGTTTTGTATTGTTGTCCAGTGCATTTAAAAATAGAATACTGTTCCTGAAAACAAGCAACGCTAGTTTCAATAGTGTTGTTAATCACTCCAGTGTTCCGTCTGTATGCAAGGCAACACTTTCTCGAAACCAGGGACCCTCGAAGCACCGTTACCCATCACTCCACAAAAGCCGCAGAGCAACTACTTCAAGGTCTCAGAGCGAGTGACGTCACCAATTTTTTTGTTGTTGTTGAAACGCTATTAGCGCGCACCACCTCCAACTAGCTAGCCATTTTCACACTGGTTACACCTGCATTCACTTGTTGGATATACACAGAGGTATACCAGACATTTGGAACACCTTGTACCCCCCCTCCAATGCCTCCCACAGTTGTCAAGTTGGCTGGATGTCCTTTGGGTGGACTACCGTTCTTCATGCACACGGTGAAAAACCCAGCAGCGTTGCAGTACTTGACACGAACCGGTGCGTTTGACACCTACTACCCCCCCCCCACACACTTAAATGTGTTGTCTTTCCCATTCACCCTCTTGAATGGTACATATACACAATCCATGTCTCGGTTGTCTTTAGGCTTAAAAATCCTTCTTTAACCCGTCTCTTCCACTTCATCCACTTCATCTACACTGATTTTTAAAGTGGATTTAACAAGTGACGTCAATAAGGGATCATAACTTTCGCCTGGTCGGTCTCTCATGGGAAGAGCAGTTCTTAATGTGTTGTATACTCAGTGTAATTTGCAATTGAAGCTTAGTTTGAGTTAAATGAAAATAAAATAAAAACTTTTGATTCAGGATTGTGGGCTACATAAACGCGTCTCATTTAGCTAACGGGGGTATTGCAGCATATGAACGAGTCTCATTTAGCTAACGGGGGTATTTCAGCATATGAACGAGTCTCATTTAGCTAACGGGGGTATTGCAGCATATGAACGAGTCTCATTTAGCTAACGGGGGTATTTCAGCATATGAATGAGTCTCATTTAGCTAATGGGGGTATTTCAGCATATGAACAAGTCTCATTTAGCTAACGGGGGTATTGCAGCATATGAACGAGTCTCATTTAGCTAACGGGGGTATTGCAGCATATGAACAAGTCTCATTTAGCTAATGGGGGTATTGCAGCATATGAACGAGTCTCATTTAGCTAACGGGGGAATTTCAGTGTTTATTTACCTGTTTTTTTTCTGGGCATTAACGTCTGGCTGCTCTTCTAAACTTGTTACCATCCTTTGTTTGTTCGCGTGACCTTTCACACATCACATCAGTCTATAGATGTAACACCTATTTAGATATGTAGGATACTACTAGGCTGTGGAGAGCTACTCTCGTTGACGTCTATATGAACACACTACCAGGAGCTAGTTCAGAGGGCAGATGTAGCATTTTCTAATCGCAAGAAGCTTGTTGGGTTGACTTTGTTTTTAGGGTATCAATAAGTACATGTAGCCTACACATGATCAATTATTTTTTATTTTAGTTTAAAAACATAAATCTATAACTTTTTCACTGCATATATAAAAAGTCAAACCAGGTCTGTCTCTTTTGATGTCCTATATTGTAATTGCTGGTTTGGTTGAGGTTATAATGTACTGAGCTGTACTTCATGTCCTCTGGAAGGAATGTGTTCCTCAGTGGTCTTTACTTCTCTTCCTCCTCGCCATTCCTCCCGTTCTAAATCTCTCTTGGCTTTTATGTGCAAAGCCCGTGCCAGGTAATATGGGTAGCTGATGTTCCTCTCCTGCTCCTTCTCTCCGTTTGCTGCCCCCCTCTCCGTGACTCATGTGGGTGTAGGGCTGAAATAGTTCGGTGTAGTTTTACATTCCTTATATAGCTCTCTGAGGAGAGGAGTGTGTGTGTGGGGTGGGGATGGCGGGAGGGAGGGCTTGCCGGTCTGCCTAGCTATGTCACTGGGGGGAGGGAGAGAGTCAGCCCATCCTACTTCAGTACTCTAGCACTTCTGTAGCTTTCTGGCAGCTTTGGGTTACCAGGACGGCCTCATCAGGACAAGGTATGTTTGCGTTGCAGGTAGCTCTGTGTCATGGTGAGGTTTTGGATGCCTTGGAGGAGAGCGTTATGGCGGGTGGGTGGGGGTTGAGGTTATCATTAGGCTTGTAACTCATTTGGCGAGAGCAGTAAGTGTCATGGCCTAAGGTTTCAGGTTGTCCTTGGTTCTCAAAATGACATGGGTTGTGCTGGCTGTGAACGAAGGGAATACGCTGTTGCAATGTAATTAGACCTGTATTACTTTGACAGATGCGTTGTAACAACGACTGCAATTATACCATTTCTAAGGATTTGAAGGATATTTGTTTGCGTACAGACTGACTTTTGGCTAGTATAAGAGTGGATCGCGTAAATACATTCTCTAGAAGTGTCCCTTTAAAAACAAACATGTATAAAAAATGGTACCTTTTTTATTTAACTAGGTAAGTCCGTTAAGAACAAATTCTTATTTTCAATGACGGCCTAGGAACAGTGGGTTAACTGCCTTGTTCAGGGGCAGCACGACAGATTTGTACCTTGTCAGCTCGGAGGATTCGTTCTTGCAACCTTTCAGTTACTAGTCCAACACTCTAACCACTAGGCTACCTGCTGGTTACTGACCCAACACTCTAACAACTACATTTACATTTACATTTAAGTCATATTATTTAGCAGACGCTCTTATCCAGAGCGACTTACAAATTGGTGCATTCACCTTATGACATCCACTATGACATGACACTAGGTTACCTGTTGGTTACTAGTCCAACGCTCTAACCACTAGGCTACCTGCTGGTTACTAGTCCAACGCTCTAACCACTAGGCTACCTGCTGGTTACTAGTCCAACACTCTAACCACTAGGCTACCTGCTGGTTACTAGTCCAACACTCTAACCACTAGGCTACCTGCTGTTTACTAGTCCAACACTCTAACCACTAGGCTACCTGCTGGTTACTAGTCCAACACTCTAACCACTAGGCTACCTGCTGGTTACTGGTCCAACACTCTAACCACTAGGCTACCTGCTGGTTACTGGTCCAACACTCTAATCACTCTAGGTTACCTGCTGGTTACTGGTCCAACACTCTAACCACTAGGCTACCTGCTGGTTACTGGTCCAACACTCTAACCACTAGGTTACCTGCTGGTTACTAGTCCAACACTCTAACCACTAGGCTACCTGCTGGTTACTGGTCCAACACTCTAACCACTAGGCTACCTGCTGGTTACTGGTCCAACACTCTAACCACTAGGCTACCTGCTGGTTACTGGTCCAACACTCTAACCACTAGGTTACCTGCTGGTTACTAGTCCAACACTCTAACCACTAGGCTACCTGCTGGTTACTGGTGCAACACTCTAACCACTAGGCTACCTGCTGGTTACTAGTCCAACACTCTAACCACTAGGCTACCTGCTGGTTACTGGTCCAACGCTCTAACCACTAGGCTACCTGCTGGTTACTAGTCCAACGCTCTAACCACTAGGCTACCTGCTAGTTACTAGTCCAACGCTCTAACCACTAGGCTACCTGCTAGTTACTGGTCCAACACTCTAACCACTAGGCTACCTGCTGGTTACTAGTCCAACACTCTAACCACTAGGCTACCTGCTAGTTACTAGTCCAACACTCTAACCACTAGGCTACCTGCTGGTTACTAGTCCAACACTCTAACCACTAGGCTACCTGCTGGTTACTGGTCCAACACTCAAACCACTAGGCTACCTGCTAGTTACTGGTCCAACACTCTAACCACTAGGCTACCTGCTGGTTACTGGTCTAACCACTAGGCTACCTGCTGGTTACTAGTCCAACGCTCTAAACACTAGGCTACCTGCTGGTTACTGGTCCAACACTCGAACCACTAGGCTACCTGCTAGTTACTGGTCCAACACTCTAACCACTAGGCTACCTGCTGGTTACTAGTCCAACACTCTAACCACTAGGCTACCTGCTAGTTACTAGTCCAACACTCTAACCACTAGGCTACCTGCTGGTTACTAGTCCAACACTCTAACCACTAGGCTACCTGCTGGTTACTGGTCCAACACTCAAACCACTAGGCTACCTGCTAGTTACTGGTCCAACACTCTAACCACTAGGCTACCTGCTGGTTACTGGTCCAACACTCTAACCACTAGGCTACCTGCTGGTTACTAGTCCAACACTCTAACCACTAGGCTACCTGCTGGTTACTGGCCCAACACTCTAACCACTAGGCTACCTGCTGGTTACTAGTCCAACAGTCGAACCACTAGGCTACCTGCTGGTTACTAGTCCAACGCTCTAACCACTAGGCTACCTGCTGGTTACTAGTCCAACACTCTAACCACTAGGCTACCTGCTGGTTACTAGTCCAACACTCTAACCACTAGGCTACCTGCTGGTTACTAGTCCAACACTCGAACCACTAGGCTACCTGCTGGTTACTAGTCCAACGCTCTAACCACTAGGCTACCTGCTGGTTACTAGTCCAACACTCGAACCACTAGGCTACCTGCTGGTTACTAGTCCAACGCTCTAACCACTAGGCTACCTGCTGGTTACTAGTCCAACACTCGAACCACTAGGCGACTTTGCCTCTGTTTTGTTTCCTGAATGTACTGTGACAGAATCAGAGTTGTACTAGGTCTACATATTAATTTAGTTTTTTTCTTAGTTTATAACAAGGACATAACAATGGACAGATTTAGCCTAGTTTGTGGTCTATACATGGTATGCCATTCATGTAACTTTATTGCTGTGACTCGACATACCTTTAGTTAAATGCCCTCGCTGTAAGCCGCCCTGTATATGGTAGCAGTCAAAAGTTTAGGATTGTAGGATTCCATGGGTAGACATCCTGTAGGATTCCATGGGTAGACATCCTGTAGGATTCCATGGGTAGACATCCTGTAGGATTCCGTGGGTAGACATTCTGTAGGATTCCGTGGGTAGACATTCTGTAGGATTCCGTGGGTAGACATTCTGTAGGATTCCGTGGGTAGACATCCTGTAGGATTCCGTGGGTAGACATCCTGTAGGATTCCGTGGGTAGACATTCTGTAGGATTCCGTGGATAGACATTCTGTAGGATTCCGTGGGTAGACATCCTGTAGGATTCCGTGGGTAGACATCCTGTAGGATTCCGTGGGTAGACATCCTGTAGGATTCCGTGGGTAGACATCCTGTAGGATTCCGTGGGTAGACATCCTGTAGGATTCCGTGGGTAGACATCCTGTAGGATTCCGTGGGTAGACATCCTGTAGGATTCCGTGGGTAGACATCCTGTAGGATTCCGTGGGTAGACATCCTGTAGGATTCCGTGGGTAGACATCCTGTAGGATTCCGTGGGTAGACATCCTGTAGGATTCCGTGGGTAGACATCCTGTAGGATTCCGTGGGTAGACATTCCAATCAGTTTGCACAGCTGGCGTCTTGCAACGCTTCGGGTTAGTTTAGCCTTGCATTAATTAGACTGTTTCTCAACCAGTGTGTTAGAGCGGGTCGTGGCACATTCCTTCTTTTTGTGTGTCCCTGGTTTTAAAGGGTCCTGACCTTTTTTAAAAAAACATTTTTTTCTTTAAGGGTGGATTTACATTAGTAAAATATGTAGTCGGGGTCTGTCTCCAACTTCGGATTTGCAACTTTTCCGTTTACACTCCTTGGATGTGGTGTGGCTAGAATCACATTCCTCCCTCACCTGTGTAAAGCTATTTATCATACTGTAAATACAATAGTATAGAGACAAACAAAATAAAGAGAGAATTTCAAACTATACAGGAGCTTCTCATCTAAGTCGTGTTGCACACTTGATTTCAATGCAATGATTCACAAACGCCTTTTAATTTTCAATCTGGCAAACAAACAAACAAACAAACGGAGCATTATGGTAATTTTCTGTTGTCTTTACACATGTACCATTCAGAGGAGCGATGTGGTGTAGATGCCTACCTCAGGACGTGGTGTGGGAGAGCTGTTGTCTTTACACATGTACCACTCAGAGGAGCTATGTGGCGTAGATGCCTACCTCAGGACGTGGTGTGGGAGAGCTGTTGTCTTTACACATGTACCACTCAGACGAGCTATGTGGTGTAGATGCCTACCTCAGGACGTGGTGTGGGAGAGCTGTTGTCTTTACACATGTACCACTCAGAGGAGCTATGTGGTGTAGATGCCTACCTCAGGACGTGGTGTGGGAGAGCTGTTGTCTTTACACATGTACCACTCAGAGGAGCTATGTGGTGTAGATGCCTACCTCAGGACGTGGTGTGGGAGGCATCTCTTTAAAAAAAAAAAGAGAGATTTGAATCTAGTTCCGTCTCTTTACACAACACAGGTATCTCTGTCCTTTGTGTGTGTGTGTGGGGGGGGTCAGTCAAAGTGGTGTGAAGAGGCCCTAACTGACTCCTTGTTTGCTTGCTTTCTGGGCGACATGAAAACAACTGAGATCGTGTGTTAAATGGTTCCCAGTGTAGAAGATTTAGGGAGATATATGGTGGAATCATTCCAACCTATCACCTAGTCTATCCTAGTCTATCACCTCTGATTTCAGCTAATCAGCGTGTTGTTTTATAGCTGCTGGTTTGGGAAACACTGTGTCCTCAATGGTACCCTATTCTCCACGTAGTGCACTACTGTTCATAGGGCACTGGTCAAAAGTAGTGTGTTTTATAAAGGGATTAGGGTGCCATACGGGATGCAACCTCTGGGTTGGAGGATCTGGGCATGAGGGAACTCTTGAGTCCCTGCTGTGTTGGTCGTTCTGCTGCCAAGGCAAAGCCCATCCATACCAACTCTCCTCAGAGAAACAGGCCTTACATGTAGTTCTATGCAAAGGTTTAAAACCTTTAGCTCATTTGTAGGTCAATTGAAATTAATTCATTAGGACCTAATCTATGGATTTCACATGACTGGGCAGGGGCGATGCCATGGGGAGTCAGGCCCAGCCAATCAGAATGAGGGTTTTGCCCCACAAGTTTAAAAAAAAATTACAGACAGAAATACTCCTCAGTTTCATCAGCTGTCCAGGTGGCTGGTCAGATGATCCCTCAGGTGAATAAGCCAGATGTGGAGGTCCTGGGCTGGATGGAGTGGTTACACGTGGTCTGCTGTTGTGAGGCAGGTTGGACTTACTGCCAAATTCTCTACAACGACATTGGTGGACATTCCTGCAGTCAGCATGGCAACCGCACGCTCCCACAAAACGTCAGACACCTTGTGGCATTGTGTTGTGACAAAACTGCACATTTTAGAGTGACAACTTATTGTCCGGAGCACAAGGTGCACCTGTG
The DNA here is from genome assembly GCF_023373465.1 of Oncorhynchus keta. Classification (NCBI taxonomy): domain Eukaryota; kingdom Metazoa; phylum Chordata; class Actinopteri; order Salmoniformes; family Salmonidae; genus Oncorhynchus; species Oncorhynchus keta. Next base: position 83,677,057 of record NC_068424.1, read on the forward strand.
TAATGATCATGCTGTTTAATCCGCTTATTGATATGCCGTCTTGGCAAAGGAGAAATGCTCACTAACAGGGATGTAAAGCTAATTTATGCACAAAATGAGAGAAATAACCTTTTTTTGTGTCTATGGAACATTTCTGGGATCTTTTATTTCAGCTCGTCAAACATGGAACCAAACACTTTACATGTTGTGTTTTATATATTTAGTTCAGTGTGTCCTCTCTCTTATATATTCCATGAATAACCCTCTCTCTTCTCTCCTCTATAGGCCATGAGTATATACTGTATAACCCTCAACGGTCCAGCACCATGGGGCTTCAGACTTCAGGGGGGGAAGGACTTCAGCATGCCCCTCACGGTGTCCAGGGTAAGCTGTGTGTGTGTGTGTGACACTCACCGAGCCATGTTGCTCGACCACCAGAGATCATCTGCCGACTGTCCACTCTTCAGTCTGCATGGTCGATGCCACAATATGTTGATTGATGCCAACGATGCAGCTTTCCAATTTGCTTCTTAATATAATTCCACAAGTGTTCTATAATTACACTTGGTTTGTGTATCTTACTGTTTGCAAACAGGTAGTTGGTATTTTCTTAGCAAGTTGTAAACGTAGCTAGCTAATACTGATACCTGTGATGGTGTAGACCTAAATCGGCATGTTTGTGCAACAGTGTCTTCTAAATCTGAGAGGAATATGCAAAGCATGAATGTTAGCTACATGAAGTAAGAGAAACCATTTTAATGTAGCCAACGATTGTAGGGTCCCACTCCCCTGGGAAACACTGACCAACACTTTGGTTCCTACCCTGTCACAATAAGGCCTCTATAGGGATCCTATTGGTATTCTATGAATGCCTCCTGACTTTCATTCATTGTCAGGACAAACACTCTATTCAAAATGTACTTTATTACATTATAACTGTATAATTAGAATACTCATTATATTTCCAGGATTCCAACAATTCAACTAACTGTTTTGATCTAAATCTCAAGTCACAATTTCAATATTTGGTTAAAAATAAGACCTCTGTTTTTTTGGGGGGGTGGGGGGAGGTCCCTTATTGTGCAGTCCTACATTGTGGAAATGATCTGAAATGAGATGAACTTCTGGTTGAAGGAAGCCACCAGAAGGGAGGAATCCCCATGTATATGTTGCCACCCTAAGGTCACGCACAACTCAGAGAAAATCTAGAACTTGTATTATTCATTGGCGATAATGATATTTTGCGTTTGTCTCTCGTTCGCGCTTTCTGTCTGTCTCGTTTTATTTTCGTGTCAAGTCGGCGAAAGAAATCAATACGTAATAGTAAATAAGTTTATCAAGTAGTAAATATAACCCTAGAGCAGGAAACTAAGAATACAATATAAATCCTGACGCATTTATCTGAAGGTGTTTGAATCCAGTCTACCACAAAGAGTAGATTCAAGTATGAGCCAGGCCTATGTATGTGTGTGAGACCTGGGGGGGTGTGTATGTGTGTGTGAGACCTGGGGGGTCTGTATGTCTGGCTTTGTGTCTGTTATACAGGTTGTGTTTGTTTGACCTGGGGGGGTCTGTATGTCTGGCTTTGTGTCTGTTATACAGGTTGTGTTTGTTTGACCTGGGGGGGGGTCTGTATGTCTGTTATACAGGTTGTGTTTGTTTGACCTGGGGGGGGTCTGTATGTCTGTTATACAGGTTGTGTTTGTTTGACCTGGGGGGGTCTGTATGTCTGTTATACAGGTTGTGTTTGTTTGACCTGGGGGGGTCTGTATGTCTGTTATACAGGTTGCACATTATACACGTTACTCTGCTCTGACTTCTCTCCTCCTACCAGCTCGGACTATTTCTCCTCCTACCAGCTCGGACTATTTCTCCTCCTACCAGCTCGGACTTCTCTCCTCCAACCAGCTCGGACTATTTCTCCTCCTACCAGCTCGGACTTCTCTCCTCCAACCAGCTCGGACTTCTCTCCTCCAACCAGCTCGGACTTCTCTCCTCCAACCAGCTCGGACTTCTCTCCTCCAACCAGCTCGGACTTCTCTCCTCCAACCAGCTCGGACTTCTCTCCTCCAACCAGCTCGGACTTCTCTCCTCCAACCAGCTCGGACTTCTCTCCTCCAACCAGCTCGGACTTCTCTCCTCCAACCAGCTCGGACTTCTCTCCTCCAACCAGCTCGGACTTCTCTCCTCCAACCAGCTCGGACTTCTCTCCTCCAACCAGCTCGGACTTCTCTCCTCCAACCAGCTCGGACTTCTCTCCTCCTACCAGCTCGGACTTCTCTCCTCCTACCAGCTCGGACTTCTCTCCTCCTACCAGCTCGGACTTCTCTCCTCCTACCAGCTCGGACTTCTCTTCTCCTACCAGCTCGGACTTCTCTCCTCCTACCAGCTCGGACTTCTCTCCTCCTACCAGCTCGGACTTCTCTCCTCCTACCAGCTCGGACTTCTCTCCTCCTACCAGCTCGGACTTCTCTCCTCCTACCAGCTCGGACTTCTCTCCTCCTACCAGCTCGGACTATTTCTCCTCCTACCAGCTCGGACTATTTCTCCTCCTACCAGCTCGGACTATTTCTCCTCCTACCAGCTCGGACTATTTCTCCTCCTACCAGCTCGGACTATTTCTCCTCCTACCAGCTCGGACTATTTCTCCTCCTACCAGCTCGGACTATTTCTCCTCCTACCAGCTCGGACTATTTCTCCTCCTACCAGCTCGGACTATTTCTCCTCCTACCAGCTCGGACTATTTCTCCTCCTACCAGCTCGGACTATTTCTCCTCCTACCAGCTCGGACTATTTCTCCTCCTACCAGCTCGGACTATTTCTCCTCCTACCAGCTCGGACTTCTCTCCTCCTACCAGCTCGGACTTCTCTCCTCCTACCAGCTCGGACTTCTCTCCTCCTACCAGCTCGGACTTCTCTCCTCCTACCAGCTCGGACTTCTCTCCTCCTACCAGCTCGGACTTCTCTCCTCCTACCAGCTCGGACTTCTCTCCTCCTACCAGCTCGGACTATTTCTCCTCCTACCAGCTCGGACTATTTCTCCTCCTACCAGCTCTGACTGTCAATCAACCGGATATGTTTCATCCATATGCTACAATTCCTAAGCAGCTATTTTGAAAGCGTCTATATCTGAATGTAGCATAAGCTCCTTGACCCCAGTGTCACCTGAACCCTGGGTCTGACCATGACACCTGTTGTGGGTTTTACTTGAACAGCAAACTATGGGGGGGGGACAGCTAGCTATGATGGGTGGCATTAAATCCATGTTTCAGCTCTGAAACTATTGGGGGAGAACAGCTAGACTATGGGGGGAACAGCTAGCTATGATGGGTGGCATTAAATCCATGTTTCAGCTCTGAAACTATTGGGGGGGGGGAGAACAGCTAGCTATGATGGGTGGCATTAAATTCATGTTTCAGCTCTGAAACTATGGGGGGACAGCTAGCTATGATGGGTGGCATTAAATCCATGTTTCAGCTCTGAAACTATTGGGGGGGGGAGAACAGCTAGCTATGATGGGTGGAATTAAATCCATGTTTCAGCTCTGAAACTATGGGGGGGGGGGAGAGAACAGCTAGCTATGATGGGTGGAATTAAATCAATGTTTCAGCTCTGAAACTAACAGTTGCCTCTCAGTTCATGCATTCCTCTGACGTGTGTCAGTGGGGCGTGTCCCAAATCACACCCTATTACCCTGTGCACTAGAGCACTCCTTTTTGATCAGGGTCCATAGGGCTCTAGTGAAGAGGAGGGCCATTTGGGATGTAATCAGTATGTATGATACACTATCAGACTGAGTTGCTCCACTTCCCTCTCTCTCTCCCCCTCTCTCTCTCTCTCTCTCTCTCTCTCCTCATAAGGACATGTTATGGCTTGTTTAGGCTTGCCCAGGAACAACTTGTTACTGCGTTAGGTCACTGTATCTTAGCTAAATGAAGCGTACGTAGCTAAATGATTTCTCTGATTGTCCATAAACAACTGGCTATGGAACAGAGTGACACCCAACACAGGGAGGGACTCCAGCCCTTATAAGTGCAACATTGGTCGGTGTGTCTGTGATGGAGGGAGCGGCTGACCCAGCCTGTTTGTACGTGCACTCTGTGGCTCTTCCTACCCTCCTCTTGTACCTACTATTTCTTTCTCTGTGGCTCTTCCTACCCTCCTCTTGTACCTACTATTTCTTTCTCTGTGGCTCTTCCTACCCTCCTCTTGTACCTACTGTTTCTTTCTCTGTGGCTCTTCCTACCCTCCTCTTGTACCTACTATTTATTTCTCTGTGGCTCTTCCTACCCTCCTCTTGTACCTACTGTTTCTTTCTCTGTGGCTCTTCCTACCCTCCTCTTGTACCTACTGTTTCTTTCTCTGTGGCTCTTCCTACCTCCTCTTGTACCTACTATTTCTTTCTCTGTGGCTCTTCCTACCCTCCTCTTGTACCTACTATTTCTTTCTCTGTGGCTCTTCCTACCCTCCTCTTGTACCTACTGTTTCTTTCTCTGTGGCTCTTCCTACCCTCCTCTTGTGTACCTACTATTTCTTTCTCTGTGGCTCTCGCACGCCCTGGCACACTCGCCTGCCTTCCCTCGCGATCTCGCCTGCCCGCCCGTCCACGCTCGCTCGCTCGCTCAGTACCAGCCTAGTATCATAACATGTTTCCTCAGAACTGAGGAACTCAGAACTGTCACGTAGATCGGTAGAAATGGTCAGATAAATTAGCACTCCAGGTGGAAAAGGTTGCTGAAACCCTGGTGTTCATACTGCAGGTATTATCAGACAGGATGGGGACTCTGGTATGTTCATACTGCAGGTATTATCAGACAGGATGGGGACTCTGGTATGTTTATACTGCAGGTATTATCAGACAGGATGGGGACTCTGGTATGTTTATACTGCAGGTATTATCAGACAGGATGCTGCAGGTATTATCAGACAGGATGCTGCAGGTATTATCAGACAGGATGCTGCAGGTATTATCAGACAGGATGCTGCAGGTATTATCAGACAGGATGCTGCAGGTATTATCAGACAGGATGCTGCAGGTATTATCAGACAGGATGCTGCAGGTATTATCAGACAGGATGCTGCAGGTATTATCAGACAGGGTACTGCAGGTATTATCAGACAGTATAGGGACTCTGGTATGTTCATACTGCAGGTATTATCAGACAGGATACTGCAGGTATTATCAGACAGGATACTGCAGGTATTATCAGACAGGATACTGCAGGTATTATCAGACAGGATACTGCAGGTATTATCAGACAGGATGGGGACTCTGGTATGTTTATACTGCAGGTATTATCAGACTGAGTTTCCTCTTGTATCATAAATGACTGAAGGACACCTCGGTGTCCATCTCCACACGCTGAGCTGTTTCAGTAGGGTTATGTCACCTTGATGGGCTGTTAACAGACATGGAGAATGACACACGTGACTACAGTCGTAGTAACAGGCCTTTGCCGTGGGCTATATCCCCTGGCTGTTTCCATAGTGACAGTACAGTCATACTTGGGTTTACACCACCTGTTTAGGTTATCCCCTGGGTGTTTCCATAGTGACAGTACAGTCATACTTGGGTTTACACCACCTGTTTAGGTTATATCCCCTGGCTGTTTCCATAGTGACAGTACAGTCATACTTGGGTTTACACCACCTGTTTAGGTTATATCCCCTGGCTGTTTCCATAGTGACAGTACAGTCATACTTGGGTTTACACCACCTGTTTAGGTTATATCCCCTGGCTGTTTCCATAGCGACAGTACAGTCATACTTGGGTTTACACCACCCGTTTAGGTTATATCCCCTGGGTGTTTCCATAGTGACAGTACAGTCATACTTGGGTTTACACCACCTGTTTAGGTTATATCCCCTGGCTGTTTCCATAGTGACAGTACAGTCATACTTGGGTTTACACCACCTGTTTAGGTTATATCCCCTGGCTGTTTCCATAGTGACAGTACAGTCATACTTGGGTTTACACCACCTGTTTAGGTTATATCCCCTGGCTGTTTCCATAGCGACAGTACAGTCATACTTGGGTTTACACCACCCGTTTAGGTTATATCCCCTGGCTGTTTCCATAGCGACAGTACAGTCATACTTGGGTTTACACCACCTGTTTAGGTTATATCCCCTGGCTGTTTCCATAGTGACAGTACATTCATACTTGGGTTTACACCACCCGTTTAGGTTATATCCCCTGGCTGTTTCCATAGTGACAGTACAGTCATACTTGGGTTTACATCACCCGTTTAGGTTATATCCCCTGGCTGTTTCCATAGCGACAGTACAGTCATACTTGGGTTTACACCACCCGTTTAGGTTATATCCCCTGGCTGTTTCCATAGTGACAGTACAGTCATACTTGGGTTTACACCACCCGTTTAGGTTATATCCCCTGGCTGTTTCCATAGTGACAGTACAGTCATACTTGGGTTTACACCACCCGTTTAGGTTATATCCCCTGGCTGTTTCCATAGTGACAGTACAGTCATACTTGGGTTTACACCACCCGTTTAGGTTATATCCCCTGGCTGTTTCCATAGTGACAGTACAGTCATACTTGGGTTTACACCACCCGTTTAGGTTATATCCCCTGGCTGTTTCCATAGTGACAGTACAGTCATACTTGGGTTTACACCACCCGTTTAGGTTATATCCCCTGGCTGTTTCCATAGTGACAGTACAGTCATGCTAGTATATCCCTGTTGACTGACTGATTTCATAATGAAAGGCCTTTTCCTTTAAGCTCAGACTGGCTGATGTCATACTAGCAGGCCCCTGTCTCAGACTGTTGACTGACTTGTAGCGTAATAAAAAGTCTAGTCGCCCCCTCGTCTAGCCGCTCTGACTGGCTGACAGACTTCCCTCTCAGGCTGTGACTGGCCGGACCTCCAGGAAGTGATGTGTGGGTGGTCTGGTCTGTGTCTCTCTGTCCCAGGCCCCCTGAAGTATCGTCTCAGCCCAGAGAGCTGATTTACACAATAAAGAACAATCCGACTGACAGCAAGACTGAAGCTTCAGAGAGAGGCTGAAGAGATGGCCTCTCGCTCTGCCTCTCGCTCTGCCTCTCGCTCTGCCTCTCGCTCTGCCTCTCGCTCTGCCTCTCGCTCGGCCTCTCGCTCGGCCTCTCGCTCGGCCTCTCGCTCGGCCTCTCGCTCGGCCTCTCGCTCGGCCTCTCGCTCGGCCTCTCGCTCGGCCTCTCGCTCGGCCTCTCGCTCGGCCTCTCGCTCTGCCTCTCGCTCTGCCTCTCGCTCGGCCTCTCGCTCGGCCTCTCGCTCGGCCTCTCGCTCGGCCTCTCGCTCGGCCTCTCGCTCGGCCTCTCGCTCTGCCTCTCTAAATAGCATGGGAAACATATATGTTTACATTGCCACAGTAAGTAAAATCGATAAACAAAAGTGAGAAGAAACAAACTATTAGAAATGAACACTAAGCGTCGCACTCAAAGGTTTTAACATATCATGACGTAAAGTATTATAGTCACAGCTACATTTTAATTTTTTATTAAGCAATATGCAAATAGTGCTAGTTATTGTGTTTGTGTGTGACAGTTGGTAGCTTTGAGAAGGTTAGATTTTTTTTTTAGGAGAATTATATGGCTGTATGTGTGTTGAGTTTGGCCAGGCAACTGATTTTTTAGGTCCATTCGTGTCTTTCTAGATGGTTGTCCTGTAGACGTGTTAAGTGGGGTTTCTGTTCCTCTCCTATTGGTTCAGAGCTGTGTGTGTAGGATGGTATATGTCTGTGAATGCTCTGCTTCTGTCCTCCTCTCCCTGTATGAGCCAGGAACACAATGTTTCCTCTAAATTCCTGGAATGCCGTCATTCCTCATGTCTCTCCCGTTCTCAGACCCTGGCAACAGCAGAGCACTTTCTCTTCCCGGTATCCATTGGCTGTGTCCCTCTTCCCTATATAGTCAAATCAAATTTATTTATATAGCCCTTCGTACATCAGCTGATAGCTCAAAGTGCTGTACAGAAACCCAGCCTAAAACCCCAAACGGCAAGCAATGCAGGTGTAGAAGCACGGTGGCTAGGAAAAACTCTCTAGAAAGGCCAAAACCTAGGAAGAAACCTAGAGAGGAACCAGGCTATGTGGGGTGGCCAGTCCTCTTCTGGCTGTGCCGGGTGGAGATTATAACAGAACATGGCCAAGATGTTCAAATGTTCATAAATGACCAGCATGGTCGTATAATAATAATAATAATAATAATAATAATAATAATAATAATAATAATAATAAGGCAGAACAGTTGAAACTGGAGCAGCAGCACGGCCAGGTGGACTGGGGACAGCAAGGAGTCATCATGTCAGGTAGTCCTGGGGCATGGTCCTAGGGCTCAGGTCCTCAGAGAGAGAAAGAAAGGAGAAAATTAGAGAATGCACACTTAGATTCACACAGGACACCGAATAGGACAGGAGAAGTACTCCAGATATAACAAACTGACCCTAGCCCCCCGACACGAAAAATACTGGATGGTATATATAGTGCCCAACACATTGGCTGTGTCCCTATATAGGGCATATACATTGTTTCCCAAATCACACCCTATTCCCTAGTGCACCAAAGCCCTATGGGCCTGGTCAAAAGTAGTGCCCTATCCCCTATGGGCCTGGTCAAAAGTAGTGCCCCATTCCCTATGGGCTGGTCAAAAGTAGTGCCCTATTCCCTATGGGCCTGGTCAAAAGTAGTGCCCTATTCCCTAAGGGCCTGGTCAAAAGTGGTGCACTACTGATTAGCCTTAAATGAATAAATGTAGGGACTAGAGTTCCATTTGGGACTCAGCCCAAGTGTCCTGACATCATCATCATCAGTCTCCCAGAACGCCGCATGACTACCTTCTCACATCCCCAAAGGAATGCTTTACCGTCATCACTAGAAGAAAAACCAGCCCAGCCCCGCCCCGCCCCCCAGCCCAGCCCCGCCCCCCAAACAGGGCTGGTTGAATGTCATCATCTCTAACCATCAAACAGGGCTGGTTGACCTTCAGATACTACTAGGTGCTCTTGTTGAGATTCCCCCCCCCCTCTACACCCCCTCTACAGCTTTGAGTTACTGCTAGGTGTTCTCGCTGATTGGTACTGGCCCCAACAGCTTTGTTACAAAGGAAAGGTCTTAAATAAAAGGCTACATCATCTGGTTAAACCTGGATGACTCGTTATGAATCACTTCCACACTGACAAGGCTGTTTTTTTTTTACCTTGACTTACTGCTAGGAGCTGACACTAAGGTGGAGTACGTCTAGCAGCGGGCTTTGTTGTAAAGGACTGGTTCATGTGAATGAATTGTGTTGTGAGTCACTGTCAGTACTAGATTTACCTTGAGTTAGTGCTCCAGTATTTACTGTCACCGCGGTAGATACTGGAGCCTTACAGCAGCCAGCAGGCTCTACTTTCCATTTCTCAGAGGGATATTTATGGGCTTCCATCAGCTGTGCTGGGAGTGATGTAAGGGGAAGCTGTGTATCTCCCAGGCCAGAGCTGTGCTCTAAGGAGAAGCTGGCGAGCTGTGTATCTCCCAGGCCAGAGCTGTGACGCAAGGAGAAGCTGGCTAGCTGTGTATCTCCCAGGCCAGAGCTGTGCTCTAAGGAGAAGCTGGCTAGCTGTGTATCTCCCAGGCCAGAGCTGTGACGCAAGGAGAAGCTGGCTAGCTGTGTATCTCCCAGGCCAGAGCTGTGACGCAAGGAGAAGCTGGCTAGCTGTGTATCTCCCAGGCCAGAGCTCTGACGCAAGGAGAAGCTAGCTAGCTGTGTATCTCCCAGGCCAGAGCTGTGCTCTAAGGAGAAGCTGGCTAGCTGTGTATCTCCCAGGCCAGAGCTCTGACGCAAGGAGAAGCTAGCTAGCTGTGTATCTCCCAGGCCAGAGCTGTGACGCAAGGAGAAGCTGGCTAGCTGTGTATCTCCCAGGCCAGAGCTCTGACGCAAGGAGAAGCTGGCTAGCTGTGTATCTCCCAGGCCAGAGCTCTGACGCAAGGAGAAGCTGGCTAGCTGTGTATCTCCCAGGCCAGAGCTGTGTTGTAAGGAGAAGCTGGCTAGCTGTGTATCTCCCAGGCCAGAGCTCTGACGCAAGGAGAAGCTAGCTAGCTGTGTATCTCCAAGGCCAGAGCTGTGCTCTATGGGGAACTGGCTAGCTGTGTATCTCCCAGGCCAGAGAACTGACGCAAGGAGAAGCTGCTAGCTGTGTATTTCCCAGGCCAGAGCTGTGCTCTAAGGAGAAGCTGGCTAGCCTCATCTTTAATAAAGGCCAGAGCTCTGACGAAAGGAGAAGCTAGCTCACTGTGTATCTCCCAGGCCAGAGCTGTGTTGTACTGGAGAAGCTGGCCAGCTGTTGTCTCCCAGGCCAGAGCTCTGACGTAAGGAGAAGCTAGCAGCTGTGTATCTCCCAGGCCAGAGCTCTGAAAGGAGAAGCTAGCTAGCTGTGTATCTCCAAGGCCAGAGCTGTGCACCACAGAGAAGCTGTTTTAGCTTTATGTAATATATTACTGGGCACGGGAACTGGCAGTGTAGGGCTGGGTTTGGGAACTTATCTAGGTTGACTTTTTTTGGGATCTGGCAATGAGTCATGGGTTTTGGGGAACTGGTTTGAGTGTAGGGAATTAAAGTTTTTTTATTTTTATTTAAAACACAGCAGGTTGAAAGGTACTGATTTTCCGTTGTTTTAATAGAAAACACAGCAGATTGAAAGGTACTGGTAGACTTCCCCTTTAATAAAACACAGCAGATTGAAAGGTACTGGTAGACCTCACCTTTAATAAAACACAGCAGATTGAAAGGTACTGGTAGACTTCCCCTTTTAAAATACTATAGTTCATACCAACACCACAGAGCAAGCTGTTTTAACTTTATGTAATATATTACTGTTCACGGTAATAGATGACATTAAAGAGACATTTGAAATTATCTAGGTTGACTTTTTTTTTTGATCAGAATGAGTCATGTATTTTATAAATTGGTTTCACTGATATCAGAATTAAAGTTTTTTATTTTTTATTTAAGAAACGGCTTGACTGATTTTCCGTTGTTTTAATAGAAAACTCAACGGTACGCCGTCAGTGTCCTGCCGATACGCCGTCAGTGTCTTGCCGATACGCCGTCAGTGTCTTGCCGATACGCCGTCAGTGTCTTGCCGATACGCCGTCAGTGTCTTGCCGATACGCCGTCAGTGTCTTGCCGATACGCCGTCAGTGTCTTGCCGATACGCCGTCAGTGTCTTGCCGATACGCCGTCAGGGTCTTGCCGATACGCCGTCAGGGTCTTGCCGATACGCCGTCAGAGTCTTGCCGATACGCCGTCAGAGTCTTGCCGATACGCCGTCAGAGTCTTGCCGATACGCCGTCAGTGTCTTGCCGATACGCCAATTTTTAAATTACAAATGGCAGATCATATGAGACCATGTGATTTAATTTGTATGTGGTGTGGTTTGATGTGTTGCAGGGTTTGTTGTCCCCTCTCCTAGTCTCCTTCCTTCCTTCCTATTATTGACTAACTGTGATGGGGTGTAGTGCCTCCTTCCTTCCTAGTATTGACTAACTGTGAGGGGGTATGTTAGTTCCTTCCTTCCCCCTCTCTCGTCTAAAGGCCTGAGCACAGCATTTTACTATGGAATGTATCCCAAATGGCACCCTATTCCCTATATAGTGCACTACTTTAGACCAGAGCCCTATTCCCTATATAGTGCACTACTTTAGACCAGAGCCCTATTCCCTATATAGTGCACTACTTTAGACCAGGGCCCTATTCCCTATATAGTGCACTACTTTAGACCAGGGCCCTATTCCCTATATAGTGCACTACGTTAGACCAGGGCCCTATTCCCTATATAGTGCACTACTTTAGACCAGAGCCCTATTCCCTATATAGTGCAGCACTTTAGACCAGAGCCCTATTCCCTATATAGTGCACTACTTTAAACCAGGGCCCTATTCCCTATATAGTGCACTACTTTAGACCAGAGCCCTATTCCCTATATAGTGCACTACTTTAGACCAGGGCCCTATTCCCTATATAGTGCACTACTTTAGACCAGGGCCCTATTCCCTATATAGTGCACTACTTTAGATCAGGGCCCTATTCCCTATATAGTGCACTACTTTAGATCAGGGCCCTATTCCCTATATAGGGCACTACTTTAGACCAGGACTCTATTCCCTATATAGTGCACTACTTTAGACCAGAGCCCTATTCCCTATATAGTGCACTACTTTAGACCAGGACCCTATTCCCTATATAGTGCACTACTTTAGACCAGGGCCCTATTCCCTATATAGTGCACTACTTTAGACCAGGACCCTATTCCCTATATAGTGCACTACTTTAGACCAGGACCCTATTCCCTATATAGTGCACTACTTTAGACCAGGGCCCTATTCCCTATATAGTGCACTACTTTAGACCAGAGCCCTATTCCCTATGTAGTGCACTACTTTAGACCAGAGCCCTATTCCCTATGTAGTGCACTACTTTAGACCAGAGCCCTATTCCCTATATAGTGCACTACTTTAGACCAGGGCCCTATTCCCTATATAGTGCACTACTTTAGACCAGAGCCCTATTCCCTATATAGTGCACTACTTTAGACCAGAGCCCTATTCCCTATATAGGCACTACTTTAGACCAGGGCCCTATTCCCCATATAGTGCACTACTTTAGACCAGAGCCCTATTCCCTATATAGTGCACTACTTTAGACCAGAGCCCTATTCCCTATATAGTGCACTACTTTAGACCAGGACCCTATTCCCTATATAGTGCACTACTTTAGACCAGGGCCCTATTCCCTATATAGTGCACTACTTTAGACCAGGACCCTATTCCCTATATAGTGCACTACTTTAGACCAGGACTCTATTCCCTATATAGTGCACTACTATAGACCAGGGCCCTATTCCCTATATAGTGCACTACTTTAGACCAGAGCCCTATTCCCTATATAGTGCACTACTTTAGACCAGAGCCCTATTCCCTATATAGTGCACTACTTTAGACCAGGACCCTATTCCCTATATAGTGCACTACTTTAGACCAGGGCCCTATTCCCTATATAGTGCACTACTTTAGACCAGAGCCCTATTCCCTATATAGTGCACTACTTTAGACCAGGACCCTATTCCCTATATAGTGCACTACTTTAGACCAGGACCCTATTCCCTATATAGTGCACTACTTTAGACCAGGGCCCTATTCCCTATATAGTGCACTACGTTAGACCAGGGCCCTATTCCCTATATAGTGCACTACTTTAGACCAGAGCCCTATTCCCTATATAGTGCAGCACTTTAGACCAGAGCCCTATTCCCTATATAGTGCACTACTTTAGACCAGGGCCCTATTCCCTATATAGTGCACTACTTTAGACCAGAGCCCTATTCCCTATATAGTGCACTACTTTAGACCAGGGCCCTATTCCCTATATAGTGCACTACTTTAGACCAGGGCCCTATTCCCTATATAGTGCACTACTTTAGATCAGGGCCCTATTCCCTATATAGTGCACTACTTTAGACCAGGGCCCTATTCCCTATATAGTGCACTACTTTAGACCAGAGCCCTATTCCCTATATAGTGCAGCACTTTAGACCAGAGCCCTATTCCCTATATAGTGCACTACTTTAGACCAGGGCCCTATTCCCTATATAGTGCACTACTTTAGACCAGAGCCCTATTCCCTATATAGTGCACTACTTTAGACCAGGGCCCTATTCCCTATATAGTGCACTACTTTAGACCAGGACTCTATTCCCTATATAGTGCACTACTTTAGACCAGAGCCCTATTCCCTATATAGTGCACTACTTTAGACCAGAGCCCTATTCCCTATATAGTGCACTACTTTAGACCAGAGCCCTATAGGGAATAAGATGCCATTTGGGACGCAGGCATATCACCTTCCTTCTGAAGAACAGGAACAGCTGTGATCTAAACCTGAGCCGGCGACACAGGTGGTGTCCATCACAGGCCGGAGAGAGACACACACACACACACACACACACACACCTACTCTGCTGCCTCCACCTCTCTCTACCGTTTCACTCATTCTTACTAATCACTCGATCTCTCACCACTCACTATAATCTGCTCTACTGTCTCTACTGGTTTCTATTATAATCTGCTAGGCTTTTACTGTCTCTACTGGTTTCTATTATAATCTGCTAGGCTTTTACTGTCTCTACTGGTTTCTGTAATAATCTGCTAGGCTTTACTGTCTCTACTGGTTTCTGTTATAATCTGCTAGGCTTTACTGTCTCTACTGGTTTCTGTTATAATCTGCTAGGCTTTACTGTCTCTACTGGTTTCTGTTATAATCTGCTAGGCTTTACTGTCTCTACTGGTTTCTGTTATAATCTGCTAGGCTTTACTGTCTCTACTGGTTTCTGTTATAATCTGCTAGGCTTTACTGTCTCTACTGGTTTCTGTTATAATCTGCTAGGCTTTACTGTCTCTACTGGTTTCTGTTATAATCTGCTAGGCTTTACTGTCTCTACTGGTTTCTGTAATAATCTGCTAGGCTTTACTGTCTCTACTGGTTTCTGTAATAATCTGGTAGGCTTTACTGTCTCTACTGGTTTCTGTTATAATCTGCTAGGCTTTACTGTCTCTACTGGTTTCTGTTATAATCTGCTAGGCTTTACTGTCTCTACTGGTTTCTGTTATAATCTGCTAGGCTTTACTGTCTCTACTGGTTTCTGGTATAATCTGCTAGGCTTTACTGTCTCTACTGGTTTCTGGTATAATCTGCTAGGCTTTACTGTCTCTACTGGTTTCTGTTATAATCTGCTAGGCTTTTACTGTCTCTACTGGTTTCTGTAATAATCTGCTAGGCTTTACTGTCTCTACTGGTTTCTGTTATAATCTGCTAGGCTTTACTGTCTCTACTGGTTTCTGTTATAATCTGCTAGGCTTTACTGTCTCTACTGGTTTCTGTTATAATCTGCTAGGCTTTACTGTCTCTACTGGTTTCTGTTATAATCTGCTAGGCTTTACTGTCTCTACTGGTTTCTGTTATAATCTGCTAGGCTTTACTGTCTCTACTGGTTTCTGTTATAATCTGCTAGGCTTTACTGTCTCTACTGGTTTCTGTTATAATCTGCTAGGCTTTACTGTCTCTACTGGTTTCTGTTATAATCTGCTAGGCTTTACTGTCTCTACTGGTTTCTGTTATAATCTGCTAGGCTTTACTGTCTCTACTGGTTTCTGTTATAATCTACTCTCTACTCTACTGTTCCACAAAAACCCCCTGTTCACCTTCTCTCAGCCCATGCCGCCTCAGGATACCAGTCACCTGAGGGGCCTGCGTGTGGTGTGGAGGGGCCTGCGTGTGGCGTGGAGGGGAGGGGCCTGCGTGTGGCGTGGAGGGGAGGGGCCTGTGTGTGGTGTGGAGGGGAGGGGCCTGTGTGTGGTGTGGAGGGGAGGGGCCTGCGTGTGGTGTTTCTCTGCAACACCTTTTAGTTGTATCTGTAATTGTTTCCAGCCTGGGTAGATCACGAGATTAACTTGATGTTTAAAAGTCGATTTTCATAAGGAATATATTTATTGTAGGGTTAGGGTTAAAATAGAAATGAGTGTTCACGACTGGGAGCGAACACACAACCTTCTGATCCACAACCTGCCAGAGTCATGGGATTACCCAGAGTCATGGGATTACCCAGAGTCCCCCAGAGTCATGGGATTACCCAGAGTCCCCCAGAGTCATGGGATTACCCAGAGTCATGGGATTACCCAGAGTCATGGGATTACCCAGAGTCATGGGATTACCCAGAGTCATGGGATTACCCAAAACTTCTTTATAGTAATAGCTCTCAATGTTGTCCCTAGTGGCTGTTTTTCAGGGCAACGTCTCAACGTCCTCAAGACATGGATAGACGTCCAATTTCAGCATCAATCTTGGAACGACCTGGCTTTTTTCCCCCAGGTTTCTACAGTCGAGGGAAGCTGAAATAAACCCACTTCACAAGGGAGCTGTATCTTCCGCTACGGGACTTTCCCTCAGTCTGTTTTAATGTGCTGAATCAAAGCAGTTGAATCGTATAGCTTAGTGGAACACGACAGAAACCAATGATTTAGGGTCCAAAATCTTCTGATCATTTATGAGCCAATAGTCTAAAGGGATCAATAACCGGATAGGACGGGGTAATCGATGTCTTCACACACCAGGGGGAGCATCCCAAATCAGACCATAGTCCTCATGTAGTGCACTACTGTTGACCAGGGCTCTATGGACCATAGTCCCCATCTAGTGCACTAGATAAGGAATAGGGCTCCTTTTGGGACTCAGACGATGTCTTCATGACAGAAATCAGTATTCCAGCCGGGGTTTAGCCCTGTGATGTTCAGCCTTGTTTTGGCTTTCTGTGGCTCGCGCTCCTTTTTTTTTGTGCTCTGATGAACACCTTTTGTACTCTCAGTGATCTGAGACTTTGACACATTTCGTTAAGCCTCCGGGACAAGGCTGAGTAAAGGCCCTTACTAAGCACATTCTGGCATCTCCTCTCTCCTCTTCATACGATCTCCGATGTGTGTATTAACAGCCTCTGTGGATGTCGAGAGTTTTTTTATTTTATTTTTTAAAGGACAGTTTGATGTGTCTCCAAGTGGCACCCTATTCACTATATAGTGCACTTTGTTTGACCAGAGCCTTGTGCGGAGAGAATGCCATTAGGGACCTTGCTGCAGCAGCCCTGGCAAGGTAGGGACTCCGAGTGCACGTGTGGTTTAAGATTCATATATGCAGCAGCTTGTTCCCTACTGAGTGTGATGTGGCTGTAACTCATGTCTGATGTCAGGAATGATCCAACTTATATACATTAAGTAATTAAAAAAAAAATAATCATTCACGCTTAGTGTAACCCTATCCTGTACTGTCGCGCTTAGGTGACCTGTGGTGTCGGGACTGCTAGTTAATATCATCTAGTCAGTTAGGTGATCTTTGGTGTTGTGTCGGACTGCTAGTTAATATCATCTAGTCAGTTAGGTGACCTGTGGTGTCGGGACTGCTAGTTAATATCATCTAGTCAGTTAGGTGATCTTTGGTGTTGTGTCGGACTGCTAGTTAATATCATCTAGTCAGTTAGGTGACCTGTGGTGTCGGGACTGCTAGTTAATATCATCTAGTCAGTTAGGTGACCTGTGGTGTCGGGACTGCTAGTTAATATCATCTAGTCAGTTAGGTGATCTGTGGTGTCGGGACTGCTAGTTAATATCATCTAGTCAGTTAGGTGATCTGTGGTGTCGGGACTGCTAGTTAATATCATCTAGTCAGTTAGGTGACCTGTGGTGTCGTGTCGGACTGCTAGTTAATATCATCTCGTCAGTTAGGTGATCTGTGGTGTCGGGACTGCTAGTTAATATCATCTAGTCAGTTAGGTGACCTGTGGTGTCGGGACTGCTAGTTAATATCATCTAGTCAGTTAGGTGACCTGTGGTGTCGGGACTGCTAGTTAATATCATCTAGTCAGTTAGGTGATCTGTGGTGTTGTGTCGGACTGCTAGTTAATATCATCTAGTCAGGTAGGTGACCTGTGGTGTCGGGACTGCTAGTTAATATCATCTAGTCAGTTAGGTGACCTGTGGTGTCGGGACTGCCAGTTAATATCATCTAGTCAGTTAGGTGATCTGTGGTGTCGGGACTGCTAGTTAATATCATCTAGTCAGTTAGGTGATCTGTGGTGTCGTGTCGGACTGCTAGTTAATATCATCTAGTCAGTTAGGTGATCTGTGGTGTCGTGTCGGACTGCTAGTTAATATCATCTAGTCAGTTAGGTGACCTGTGGTGTCGGGACTGCTAGTTAATATCATCTAGTCAGTTAGGTGATCTGTGGTGTTGTGTCGGACTGCTAGTTAATATCATCTAGTCAGTTAGGTGACCTGTGGTGTTGTGTCGGACTGCTAGTTAATATCATCTAGTCAGTTAGGTGACCTGTGGTGTTGTGTCGGACTGCTAGTTAATATCATCTAGTCAGTTAGGTGACCTGTGGTGTCGGACTGCTAGTTAATATCATCTAGTCAGTTAGGTGACCTGTGGTGTCGGGACTGCTAGTTAATATCATCTAGTCAGTTAGGTGATCTGTGGTGTCGGGACTGCTAGTTAATATCATCTAGTCAGTTAGGTGATCTGTGGTGTCGGGACTGCTAGTTAATATCATCTAGTCAGTTAGGTGACCTGTGGTGTCGTGTCGGACTGCTAGTTAATATCATCTCGTCAGTTAGGTGATCTGTGGTGTCGGGACTGCTAGTTAATATCATCTAGTCAGTTAGGTGACCTGTGGTGTCGGGACTGCTAGTTAATATCATCTAGTCAGTTAGGTGACCTGTGGTGTCGGGACTGCTAGTTAATATCATCTAGTCAGTTAGGTGATCTGTGGTGTTGTGTCGGACTGCTAGTTAATATCATCTAGTCAGGTAGGTGACCTGTGGTGTCGGGACTGCTAGTTAATATCATCTAGTCAGTTAGGTGACCTGTGGTGTCGGGACTGCCAGTTAATATCATCTAGTCAGTTAGGTGATCTGTGGTGTCGGGACTGCTAGTTAATATCATCTAGTCAGTTAGGTGATCTGTGGTGTCGTGTCGGACTGCTAGTTAATATCATCTAGTCAGTTAGGTGATCTGTGGTGTCGTGTCGGACTGCTAGTTAATATCATCTAGTCAGTTAGGTGACCTGTGGTGTCGTGTCGGACTGCTAGTTAATATCATCTAGTCAGTTAGGTGATCTGTGGTGTCGTGTCGGACTGCTAGTTAATATCATCTAGTCAGTTAGGTGATCTGTGGTGTCGTGTCGGACTGCTAGTTAATATCATCTAGTCAGTTAGGTGATCTGTGGTGTCGGGACTGCTAGTTAATATCATCTAGTCAGTTAGGTGACCTGTGGTGTCGTGTCGGACTGCTAGTTAATATCATCTAGTCAGTTAGGTGACCTGTGGTGTCGGGACTGCTAGTTAATATCATCTAGTCAGTTAGGTGACCTGTGGTGTCGTGTCGGACTGCTAGTTAATATCATCTAGTCAGTTAGGTGACCTGTGGTGTCGTGTCGGACTGCTAGTTAATATCATCTCGTCAGTTAGGTGACCTGTGGTGTCGGGACTGCTAGTTAATATCATCTAGTCAGTTAGGTGACCTGTGGTGTCGTGTCGGACTGCTAGTTAATATCATCTAGTCAGTTAGGTGACCTGTGGTGTCGTGTCGGACTGCTAGTTAATATCATCTAGTCAGTTAGGTGACCTGTGGTGTCGGGACTGCTAGTTAATATCATCTAGTCAGTTAGGTGACCTGTGGTGTCGTGTCGGACTGCTAGTTAATATCATCTAGTCAGTTAGGTGACCTGTGGTGTCGGGACTGCTAGTTAATATCATCTAGTCAGTTAGGTGACCTGTGGTGTCGGGACTGCTAGTTAATATCATCTAGTCAGTTAGGTGATCTGTGGTGTTGTGTCGGACTGCTAGTTAATATCATCTAGTCAGGTAGGTGACCTGTGGAGTCGTGTCGGACTGCTAGTTAATATCATCTCGTCAGTTAGGTGATCTGTGGTGTCGGGACTGCTAGTTAATATCATCTAGTCAGTTAGGTGACCTGTGGTGTCGGGACTGCTAGTTAATATCATCTAGTCAGTTAGGTGACCTGTGGTGTCGGGACTGCTAGTTAATATCATCTAGTCAGTTAGGTGATCTGTGGTGTTGTGTCGGACTGCTAGTTAATATCATCTAGTCAGGTAGGTGACCTGTGGTGTCGGGACTGCTAGTTAATATCATCTAGTCAGTTAGGTGACCTGTGGTGTCGGGACTGCCAGTTAATATCATCTAGTCAGTTAGGTGATCTGTGGTGTCGGGACTGCTAGTTAATATCATCTAGTCAGTTAGGTGATCTGTGGTGTCGTGTCGGACTGCTAGTTAATATCATCTAGTCAGTTAGGTGATCTGTGGTGTCGGGACTGCTAGTTAATATCATCTAGTCAGTTAGGTGACCTGTGGTGTCGGGACTGCTAGTTAATATCATCTAGTCAGTTAGGTGATCTGTGGTGTCGTGTCGGACTGCTAGTTAATATCATCTAGTCAGTTAGGTGATCTGTGGTGTCGTGTCGGACTGCTAGTTAATATCATCTAGTCAGTTAGGTGATCTGTGGTGTCGGGACTGCTAGTTAATATCATCTAGTCAGTTAGGTGACCTGTGGTGTCGTGTCGGACTGCTAGTTAATATCATCTAGTCAGTTAGGTGATCTGTGGTGTCGGGACTGCTAGTTAATATCATCTAGTCAGTTAGGTGACCTGTGGTGTCGTGTCGGACTGCTAGTTAATATCATCTAGTCAGTTAGGTGACCTGTGGTGTCGTGTCGGACTGCTAGTTAATATCATCTCGTCAGTTAGGTGACCTGTGGTGTCGTGTCGGACTGCTAGTTAATATCATCTAGTCAGTTAGGTGACCTGTGGTGTCGGGACTGCTAGTTAATATCATCTAGTCAGTTAGGTGACCTGTGGTGTCGTGTCGGACTGCTAGTTAATATCATCTAGTCAGTTAGGTGACCTGTGGTGTCGTGTCGGACTGCTAGTTAATATCATCTAGTCAGTTAGGTGATCTGTGGTGTCGGGACTGCTAGTTAATATCATCTAGTCAGTTAGGTGATCTGTGGTGTCGGGACTGCTAGTTAATATCATCTAGTCAGTTAGGTGACCTGTGGTGTCGTGTCGGACTGCTAGTTAATATCATCTAGTCAGTTAGGTGACCTGTGGTGTCGTGTCGGACTGCTAGTTAATATCATCTCGTCAGTTAGGTGACCTGTGGTGTCGTGTCGGACTGCTAGTTAATATCATCTAGTCAGTTAGGTGACCTGTGGTGTCGGGACTGCTAGTTAATATCATCTAGTCAGTTAGGTGACCTGTGGTGTCGTGTCGGACTGCTAGTTAATATCATCTCGTCAGTTAGGTGACCTGTGGTGTCGTGTCGGACTGCTATTTAATATCATCTAGTCAGTTAGGTGACCTGTGGTGTCGGGACTGCTAGTTAATATCATCTAGTCAGTTAGGTGACCTGTCGTGTCGGACTGCTAGTTAATATCATCTAGTCAGTTAGGTGACCTGTGGTGTCGGGACTGCTAGTTAATATCATCTAGTCAGTTAGGTGACCTGTGGTGTCGTGTCGGACTGCTAGTTAATATCATCTAGTCAGTTAGGTGACCTGTGGTGTCGTGTCGGGACTGCTAGTTAATATCATCTAGTCAGTTAGGTGACCTGTGGTGTCGTGTCGGACTGCTAGTTAATATATTCTAGTCAGTTAGGTGACCTGTGGTGTCATGTCGGACTGCTAGTTAATATCATCTAGTCAGTTAGGTGATCTGTGGTGTCGGGACTGCTAGTTAATATCATCTAGTCAGTTAGGTGACCTGTGGTGTCGTGTCGGACTGCTAGTTAATATCATCTAGTCAGTTAGGTGATCTGTGGTGTCGTGTCGGACTGCTAGTTAATATCATCTAGTCAGTTAGGTGACCTGTGGTGTCGGGACTGCTAGTTAATATCATCTAGTCAGTTAGGTGACCTGTGGTGTCGGGACTGCTAGTTAATATCATCTAGTCAGTTAGGTGACCTGTGGTGTCGTGTCGGACTGCTAGTTAATATATTCTAGTCAGTTAGGTGACCTGTGGTGTCATGTCGGACTGCTAGTTAATATCATCTAGTCAGTTAGGTGATCTGTGGTGTCGGGACTGCTAGTTAATATCATCTAGTCAGTTAGGTGACCTGTGGTGTCGTGTCGGACTGCTAGTTAATATCATCTAGTCAGTTAGGTGATCTGTGGTGTCGTGTCGGACTGCTAGTTAATATCATCTAGTCAGTTAGGTGATCTGTGGTGTCGGGACTGCTAGTTAATATCATCTAGTCAGTTAGGTGACCTGTGGTGTCGTGTCGGACTGCTAGTTAATATGATCTAGTCAGTTAGGTGATCTGTGGTGTCGTGTCGGACTGCTAGTTAATATCATCTAGTCAGTTAGGTGACCTGTGGTGTCGTGTCGGGACTGCTAGTTAATATCATCTAGTCAGTTAGGTGACCCGTGGTGTCGTGTCGGACTGCTAGTTAATATCATCTAGTCAGTTAGGTGATCTGTGGTGTCGTGTCGGACTGCTAGTTAATATCATCTAGTCAGTTAGGTGACCTGTGGTGTCGTCGGACTGCTAGTTAATATCATCTAGTCAGTTAGGTGACCTGTAGTGTCGTGTCGGACTGCTAGTTAATATCATCTAGTCAGTTAGGTGACCTGTGGTGCCGTGTCGGGACTGCTAGTTAATATCATTGTTCACAGCTCTGCTAGCCAATTCACTGAAAGAGCTAGCGTCATGATAGTCCTTTAGGTGCCTTTTGGCAAACTCCAAGCGGGTTGTCATGTGTCTTTTACTGAGGAGTTGCTTCCGTCTGGCCACTCTACCATAAAGGCCTGATTTGGTGGAGTGCTGCAGAGATGTATTGTGATGTCATTATGGGGTATTGTGATGCCATTATGGGGTATTGTGATGCCATTATGGGGTATTGTGATGCCATTATGGGGTATTGTGATGCCATTATGGGGTATTGTGATGTCATTATGGGGTATTGTGATGTCATTATGGGGTATTGTGTGTAGCTTGATGACAAACATGTATTTTATCCATTTCAGAATGAGGCTCTAACGTAACAATGTGGAAAAAGGGGAAGGGGTCTGAATACTTGCCGAATGCATCATATTTTGGTTGAATGCATGCAGTTGTGCAACTAACTCGATATTCCCTTTCCCTAATATAATCTACACTAACAGATGAGTCGTGATGCTAGCTCATATCACGTACAGCAGGGATGGGCAACTTTTGATGGGGGTGAGGGGCCTCAGTGGGTCTTCGGCTCGAGCCCCCCACACACACCTTGCGAGAACTTTTTACCAACCCCCCCCCCCCCTCGTGACGGCGACGAGAACAAATGGACAATTTAAAGTTCAAGATTTTATAAAGTGCATTCGCAAAGTATTCAGGCCCCTTTACTTTTTACACATTTTGTTACATTAAATCCTTATTCTAAAATGGCTAACATAAAATAATAAAATCTAAACACAATAAAACATAATCACAAAGTGAAAATAGTTTTTGTTAGAAATTTATAAAAATGTATTGTATTAAAAAAATAAACTTACTTTAAAAAAAAATGTACATACGTTTTCAGACCCTTTTGCTCTGAGACTCGAAATTGAGCAACAGGTACAACCTGTTTCCATCGATGATCCTTATAATGTTTCTACAGGTCCTCAGGCCTACAAAACGCACCGGTTGCCCATCCCTGATGTACATTAGCAGATGAGTCGTGCTGCTAGCTAATATCATACACATCCCATAGGGCGGCGCACAATTGGCCCAGAGTCGTCCAGGTTCGGTCATTGTAAATAAGAATTTGTTCTTAACTGACTTGCCTAGTTAAATAAAGGTAAAATAAATCAATTATACAGCCTCGGTATGGAGACAGATCTGGTTTAGTGTATAGGTAGTTACCTTGTCTCTCACTGCTTCCCAAATCGCACCCTATTCGGGGCCCCTAGTGCACTACTTTAGATCAGAGCTCTTGTAGAGAATAGGGTGCCATTTGGGGCGGAGCCGCTCGCTCTCTGTACAGTGTCCTGTCGGGAGTTGAACTTCACTCCAAAGCTTCGGTCCACATCTGTAGTGGATCATAAGAGGTGATGTCATAGTGCTGATTGGACTCTTACCTCATGTACTCATTGTGGTGTGGGGCACCATCTGGCTGAACACACACACACACACACACACACACTGGGGTCCGCTAGCTACCCTCATTAAGAGCAAGAGGTCAACAGCAACACATCTGTTGATTGGTGTGAATGTACTATGCCCTAGAATGTTTCAGTGTGTCATCTCTCTGATCCTGTTCTTAACCAATATGTTCCCTTTGACTCGATATCCTCTCTGATTCTTCCCTCTAGATCAGCCCTGTTATTGACTATATACCCTTTCCTCTAGATCAGCCCTGTTATTGACTATATACCGTTTCCTCTAGATCAGCCCTGTTGTTGGCTAGATATCCTCTGATTCTTCCCTCTAGATCAGCCCTGTTATTGACTATATACCGTTTCCTCTAGATCAGCCCTGTTGTTGACCGTTTCCTCTAGATCAGCCCTGTTATTGACCGTTTCCTCTAGATCAGCCCTGTTATTGACTATATACCGTTTCCTCTAGATCAGCCCTGTTATTGACTATATACCCTTTCCTCTAGATCAGCCCTGTTATTGACTATATACCGTTTCCTCTAGATCAGCCCTGTTATTGACTATATACCGTTTCCTCTAGATCAGCCCTGTTGTTGGCTAGATATCCTTCCCTCTAGATCAGCCCTGTTGTTGGCTAGATATCCTCTGATTCCTCCCTCTAGATCAGCCCTGTTGTTGGCTAGATATCCTCTGATTCTTCCCTCGAGATCAGCCCTGTTGTTGGCTAGATATCCTCTGATTCCTCCCTCTAGATCAGCCCTGTTGTTGGCTAGATATCCTCTGATTCTTCCCTCTAGATCAGCCCTGTTGTTAGATATCCTCTGATTCCTCCCTCAGATCAGCCCTGTTGTTGGCTAGATATCCTCTGATTCCTCTGATTCTTCCTCGAGATCAGCCCTGTTGTTGGCTAGATATCCCCTCAGCCCTCTGATTCTTCCCTCTAGATCAGCCCTGTTGTTGGCTAGATATCCTCTGATTCTTCCCTCTAGATCAGCCCTGTTGTTGGCTAGATATCCTCTGATTCTTCCCTCTAGATCAGCCCTGTTGTTGGCTAGATATCCTCTGATTCTTCCCTCTAGATCAGCCCTGTTGTTGGCTAGATATCCTCTGATTCTTCCCTCTAGATCAGCCCTGTTGTTGGCTAGATATCCTCTGATTCTTCCCTCTAGATCAGCCCTGTTGTTGGCTAGATATCCTCTGATTCTTCCCTCTAGATCAGCCCTGTTGTTGGCTAGATATCCTCTGATTCTTCCCTCTAGATCAGCCCTGTTGTTGACTCGATATCCTCTGATTCTTCCCTCTAGATCAGCCCTGTTGTTGGCTAGATATCCTCTGATTCTTCCCTCTAGATCAGCCCTGTTGTTGGCTAGATATCCTCTGATTCTTCCCTCTTGATCAGCCCTGTTGTTGGCTAGATATCCTCTCTGATTCTTCCCTCTAGATCAGCCCTGTTGTTGACTATATACCCTTTCCTCTAGATCAGCCCTGTTATTGGCTAGATATCCTCTCTGATTCTTCCCTCTAGATCAGCCCTGTTGTTGACTATATACCCTTTCCTCTAGATCAGCCCTGTTATTGACTATATACCCTTTCCTCTAGATCAGCCCTGTTATTGACTATATACCCTTTCCTCTAGATCAGCCCTGTTATTGACTATATACCCTTTCCTCTAGATCAGCCCTGTTATTGACTCATTAACATGAATTGCTTTGTTGTATCAATTATAGTAGGTTGGCTTCAGAACCATTTCCACGTCTCGTCTCTGGACCGTATTTGAAAAAGCACTGTGTCAGTTAGGGCAGATGTTCGTTCCATTTAACTATGAAAATATTCAGAGACTCAGCGAGAGGAAATATCAGGTAATTTAGTTTTATTTCACGTGGACTTCTACGACTATACTGATTTCACAGGTAACAGTAACGTGTTCTTGTCAGTGACCAGCTTTAAAAGGCCAAAGGTCATATTTCTGTATAAGTGAGCGCCCCTGTTGAGAACCACAATCAACCCCAACCCCCCCCCTCTCTCTCCCTCTACAGCTGACCCCCGGGGGTAAGGCCGCCCAGGCCGGTGTGGGCGTGGGAGATTGGGTGGTGTCCATCGGAGAGACCAACGCAGAAGACATGACCCATGTGGAGGCACAGAACAAGATCAGAGCAGCAGAGGAGTCTCTCACCCTCACCCTCAGCAAGTAAGATAATATAACTAGACCTTACTGTAAACACTATACTCACCCTCAGAAAGTAAGATAATATAACTAGACCTTACTGTAAACACTATACTCACCCTCAGCAAGTAAGATAATATAACTAGACCTTACTGTAAACACTATACTCACCCTCAGCAAGTAAGATAATATAACTAGACCTTACTGTAAACACTATACTCACCCTCAGCAAGTAAGATAATATAACTAGACCTTACTGTTAACACTATACTCACCCTCAGCAAGTAAGATAATATAACTAGACCTTACTGTAAACACTATACTCACCCTCAGCAAGTAAGATAATATAACTAGACCTTACTGTAAACACTATACTCACCCTCAGCAAGTAAGATAATATAACTAGACCTCACTGTAAACACTATACTCACCCTCAGCAAGTAAGATAATATAACTAGACCTTACTGTAAACACTATACTCACCCTCAGCAAGTAAGATAATATAACTAGACCTTACTGTATACACTATACTCACCCTCAGTAATATAACTAGACCTTACTGTAAACACTATACTCACCCTCAGTAATATAACTAGACCGTACTGTAAACACTATACTCACCCTCAGTAATATAACTAGACCTTACTGTAAACACTATACTCACCCTCAGTAATATAACTAGACCTTACTGTAAACACTATACTCACCCTCAGTAATATAACTAGACCATACTGTATACACTATACTCACCCTCAGTAATATAACTAGACCTTACTGTAAACACTATACTCACCCTCAGTAATATAACTAGACCGTACTGTATACACTATACTCACCCTCAGTAATATAACTAGACCGTACTGTATACACTATACTCACCCTCAGTAATATAACTAGACCTTACTGTAAACACTATACTCACCCTCAGTAATATAACTAGACCGTACTGTATACACTATACTCACCCTCAGTAATATAACTAGACCATACTGTATACACTATACTCACCCTCAGTAATATAACTAGACCATACTGTATACACTATACTCACCCTCAGTAATATAACTAGACCGTACTGTATACACTATACTCACCCTCAGTAATATAACTAGACCGTACTGTATACACTATACTCACCCTCAGTAATATAACTAGACCGTACTGTATACACTATACTCACCCTCAGTAATATAACTAGACCGTACTGTATACACTATACTCACCCTCAGTAATATAACTAGACCGTACTGTATACACTATACTCACCCTCAGTAATATAACTAGACCGTACTGTATACACTATACTCACCCTCAGTAATATAACTAGACCGTACTGTAAACACTATACTCACCCTCAGTAATATAACTAGACCGTACTGTATACACTATACTCACCCTCAGTAATATAACTAGACCGTACTGTATACACTATACTCACCCTCAGTAATATAACTAGACCGTACTGTAAACACTATACTCACCCTCAGTAATATAACTAGACCGTACTGTATACACTATACTCACCCTCAGTAATATAACTAGACCGTACTGTATACACTATACTCACCCTCAGTAATATAACTAGACCGTACTGTATACACTATACTCACCCTCAGTAATATAACTAGACCGTACTGTATACACTATACTCACCCTCAGTAATATAACTAGACCGTACTGTATACACTATACTCACCCTCAGTAATATAACTAGACCGTACTGTATACACTATACTCACCCTCAGTAATATAACTAGATCGTACCAGACTCACCCTCAGTAATATAACTAGACCATACTGTATACACTATACTCACCCTCAGTAATATAACTAGACCGTACTGTATACACTATACTCACCCTCAGTAATATAACTAGACCGTACTGTATACACTATACTCACCCTCAGTAATATAACTAGACCGTACTGTATACACTATACTCACCCTCAGTAATATAACTAGACCGTACTGTATACACTATACTCACCCTCAGTAATATAACTAGACCGTACTGTATACACTATACTCACCCTCAGTAATATAACTAGACCGTACTGTATACACTATACTCACCCTCAGTAATATAACTAGACCGTACTGTATACACTATACTCACCCTCAGTAATATAACTAGACCGTACTGTATACACTATACTCACCCTCAGTAATATAACTAGACCATACTGTATACACTATACTCACCCTCAGTAATATAACTAGACCGTACTGTAAACACTATACTCACCCTCAGTAATATAACTAGACCGTACATACAAAACGGGGGGGCAGTGCAAATAATCTGGGGAGCCATTTAATTAGCTGTTCAGGAGTCTTATGTCTTGGGGTTAGAAGCTGTTCAGAAGCCTCTTGGACCTAGACTTGGTGCTCCGGTACCTCTTGCCATGTGGTAGCAGAGAGAACAGTCTATGACTGGGGTGGCTGGGGTCTTTTTGTCCTAGACTTGGGGCTCCGGTACCTCTTGCCGTGCGGTAGCAGAGAGAACAGTCTACGACTAGGGTGGCTGGAGTCTTGGGCAATTTTTAGGGCCTTCCTCTGACACCGCCTGGTATTGAGGTGATGTACTGGGCCGTATTCATTACTCTCTGTAGTGTCTTGCGGTCGGAGGCCGAGCAGTTGCCATACCAGGCAGTGACGCAATCAGTCAAAGGTCTTGATGGTGCAGCTGTAAAACCTTCAGGAACTGAGGACTCATGCCAAATCTTTTTAGTGTCCTGAGGGGGAATAGGTTTTGTCATGCCCTCTTCAAGCATTTCCCAGCAAGATCTACATCTGTTGTATTCAGTGCATGTGACAAATGAAATTTCACAAATTTGATTTGAACTGTAGATAGTGATGGTACATTGAGGGAGTCTCTGAACTGTAGATAGTGATGGTACAGTGAGGGACTCTCTGAACTGTAGAGAGGGCCCCGGCGACCCTGAATTAGGGCACTATATAGGGAATAGAGTGCCATTTCGGACACATTCAAAACGGAGACCAGGTCTACAGTTAGATTAGGAGGCGTGAGTGACTTCAGGAATATGGCTGACCTGATATTATGGCCTGAGACCATCAAGAAGGTTTAGAGTGACACTAAACTATTTAGCTTTCCATTCTGACACCGCTCTCTCTCACCCTCGCCTCTCCCCCACCCTCCCGACACATATTGAAAAAATCTGGAGTGCTGAATTGACAGTCTTCCTTCTTGAAGAGGTCACGTAACAGCCTCAACCCGAAAGCCTAAAAAAGGAGTGAGTGAGTGAGTGAGTGTCTGGGGAGGGAGACCGTGGCTACCTCATCTGTTCGTGAGGGAGAGAGAGAGAAAGTCATACGTCTGTGATTTAATAGAGGAGTAATGAAAACCAACATGTGGTCTGTATCTGAAATAGAACCCTAGTCCCTTCAAAGTGCACTCTGGGGCTTGGTCATAAAGTAGGGCATTATGTGCCTTCCTAGTGGAGCAGTGATCTATAAGGCACTGCATCGCAGGGCTAGCGACGTCACTACAGACCCAGGTTGGATCCCAGGGTTTGTCGCAGCCGGCCTCGACCGGAAGACCAGTGAGGCAGCGCACAATTGTACACCAACTGGTTACCCAGAATGACCCCAGTCCAGGGGGGGGGGGCTTTGTAGCCCAACACACGGGGGCTTTGTAGCCCAACACACGGGGGCTTTGTAGCCCAACACACGGGGGCTTTGTAGCCCAACACTCGGGGGCTTTGTAGCCCAACACTCGGGGGCTTTGTAGCCCAACACTCGGGGGCTTTGTAGCCCAACACTCGGGGGCTTTGTAGCCCAACACTCGGGGGCTTTGTAGCCCAACACACGGGGGCTTTGTAGCCCAACACACGGGGGCTTTGTAGCCCAACACACGGGGGCTTTGTAGCCCAACACACGGGGGCTTTGTAGCCCAACACACGGGGGCTTTGTAGCCCAACACACGGGGGCTTTGTAGCCCAACACACGGGGGCTTTGTAGCCCAACACTCGGGGGCTTTGTAGCCCAACACTCGGGGGCTTTGTAGCCCAACACTCGGGGGCTTTGTAGCCCAACACTCGGGGGCTTTGTAGCCCAACACTCGGGGGCTTTGTAGCCCAACACTCGGGGGCTTTGTAGCCCAACACTCGGGGGCTTTGTAGCCCAACACTCGGGGGCTTTGTAGCCCAACACACGGGGGCTTTGTAGCCCAACACACGGGGGCTTTGTAGCCCAACACACGGGGGACAATGGCTGCTTCTCTTCCATCGATCACCGAAACAAAACTCATAAAGCTTTACACATAAACGAGGATAAAAATGACAAATAATGTATGATGGCTTTAACAGAGGCTTCCAAACAAACGTTACCACATTGCACTGTTAGAACTGTAGCAACACGGCTGAACCCAATTTGGCCCCGGTTACTACCCTTACGCGGTGCTCCAAGCTGACCGTGCACTAAACAGGAAGTCCAAACCGAATGCCAACCAAACAAAACAATTTGAGGAATATTTACAAACATACCACCAAAACTACCCTATAAACAAGATCTCAGATTGGAGCCCCAACTGTGTTCGCTGGTCATAGGTCATAACAACAATGTCACAGATGGTATTTGTGATGCTGCTCTAGAAGATGTGGGTTTAGAGGTAGTCTCCTCTCCTCTAGGAGAGGGGGTTTAGAGGTAGTCTCCTCTCCTCTAGGAGATAGGGTTTAGAGGTAGTCTCCTCTCCTCTAGGAGATGGGGTTTAGAGGTAGTCTCCTCTCCTCTAGGAGATGGGGTTTAGAGGTAGTCTCCTCTCCTCTAGGAGATGGGGTTTAGAGGTAGTCTCCTCTCCTCTAGGAGATAGGGGTTTAGAGGTCCTCTCCTCTAGGAGATAGGGTTTAGAGGTCCTCTCCTCTAGGAGATAGGGTTTAGAGGTCCTCTCCTCTAGGAGATAGGGTTTAGAGGTCCTCTCCTCTAGGAGATAGGGTTTAGAGGTCCTCTCCTCTAGGAGATAGGGTTTAGAGGTCCTCTCCTCTAGGAGATGGGGTTTAGAGGTAGTCTCCTCTCCTCTAGGAGATGGGGTTTAGAGGTAGTCTCCTCTCCTCTAGGAGATAGGGGTTTAGAGGTCCTCTCCTCTAGGAGATAGGGGTTTAGAGGTCCTCTCCTCTAGGAGATAGGGTTTAGAGGTCCTCTCCTCTCCTCTAGGAGATAGGGTTTAGAGGTCCTCTCTCCTCTCCTCTAGGAGATGGGGTTTAGAGGTAGTCTCCTCTCCTCTAGGAGATGGGGTTTAGAGGTAGTCTCCTCTCCTCTAGGAGATGGGGTTTAGAGGTAGTCTCCTCTCCTCTAGGAGAGGGGTTTAGAGGTAGTCTCCTCTCCTCTAGGAGAGGGGGTTTAGAGGTAGTCTCCTCTCCTCTAGGAGAGGGAGTTTAGAGGTAGTCTCCTCTCCTCTAGGAGATGGGGTTTAGAGGTAGTCTCCTCTCCTCTAGGAGATAGGGGTTTAGAGGTCCTCTCCTCTAGGAGATAGGGTTTAGAGGTAGTCTCCTCTCCTCTAGGAGATGGGGTTTAGAGGTAGTCTCCTCTCCTCTAGGAGATAGGGGTTTAGAGGTCCTCTCCTCTAGGAGATGGGGTTTAGAGGTAGTCTCCTCTCCTCTAGGAGATGGGGTTTAGAGGTAGTCTCCTCTCCTCTAGGAGATAGGGGTTTAGAGGTCCTCTCCTCTAGGAGATAGGGGTTTAGAGGTCCTCTCCTCTAGGAGATAGGGTTTAGAGGTCCTCTCCTCTCCTCTAGGAGATAGGGTTTAGAGGTAGTCTCCTCTCCTCTAGGAGATGGGGTTTAGAGGTAGTCTCCTCTCCTCTAGGAGATGGGGTTTAGAGGTAGTCTCCTCTCCTCTAGGAGATGGGGTTTAGAGGTAGTCTCCTCTCCTCTAGGAGAGGGGGTTTAGAGGTAGTCTCCTCTCCTCTAGGAGAGGGGGTTTAGAGGTAGTCTCCTCTCCTCTAGGAGAGGGAGTTTAGAGGTAGTCTCCTCTCCTCTAGGAGATGGGGTTTAGAGGTAGTCTCCTCTCCTCTAGGAGATAGGGGTTTAGAGGTCCTCTCCTCTAGGAGATAGGGTTTAGAGGTAGTCTCCTCTCCTCTAGGAGATGGGGTTTAGAGGTAGTCTCCTCTCCTCTAGGAGATAGGGGTTTAGAGGTCCTCTCCTCTAGGAGATAGGGGTTTAGAGGTCCTCTCCTCTAGGAGATAGGGGTTTAGAGGTCCTCTCCTCTAGGAGATAGGGTTTAGAGGTCCTCTCCTCTAGGAGATAGGGTTTAGAGGTCCTCTCCTCTAGGAGATAGGGTTTAGAGGTCCTCTCCTCTAGGAGATAGGGTTTAGAGGTCCTCTCCTCTAGGAGATGGGGTTTAGAGGTAGTCTCCTCTCCTCTAGGAGATGGGGTTTAGAGGTAGTCTCCTCTCCTCTAGGAGATAGGGTTTAGAGGTAGTCTCCTCTCCTCTAGGAGATGGGGTTTAGAGGTCCTCTCCTCTAGGAGATAGGGTTTAGAGGTAGTCTCCTCTCCTCTAGGAGATAGGGTTTAGAGGTAGTCTCCTCTCCTCTAGGAGATAGGGTTTAGAGGTAGTCTCCTCTCCTCTAGGAGATAGGGTTTAGAGGTAGTCTCCTCTCCTCTAGGAGATGGGGTTTAGAGGTAGTCTCCTCTCCTCTAGGAGATAGGGGTTTAGAGGTCCTCTCCTCTAGGAGATAGGGTTTCGAGGTAGTCTCCTCTCCTCTAGGAGATAGGGTTTCGAGGTAGTCTCCTCTCCTCTAGGAGATGGGGTTTAGAGGTAGTCTCCTCTCCTCTAGGAGATGGGGTTTAGAGGTAGTCTCCTCTCCTCTAGGAGATGGGGTTTAGAGGTAGTCTCCTCTCCTCTAGGAGATAGGGTTTCGAGGTAGTCTCCTCTCCTCTAGGAGATAGGGTTTCGAGGTAGTCTCCTCTCCTCTAGGAGATGGGGTTTAGAGGTAGTCTCCTCTCCTCTAGGAGATGGGGTTTAGAGGTAGTCTCCTCTCCTCTAAGTGATGGGGTTTAGAGGTCGTCTCCTCTCCTCTAGGTGATGGGGTTTAGAGGTCGTCTCCTCTCCTCTAGGAGATGGGGTTTAGAGGTTGTCTCCTCTCCTCTAGGAGATGGGGTTTAGAGGTAGTCTCCTCTCCTCTAGGAGATGGGGTTTAGAGGTAGTCTCCTCTCCTCTAGGAGATGGGGTTTAGAGGTAGTCTCCTCTCCTCTAGGAGATGGGGTTTAGAGGTAGTCTCCTCTCCTCTAGGAGATGGGGTTTAGAGGTAGTCTCCTCTCCTCTAGGAGATGGGGTTTAGAGGTAGTCTCCTCTCCTCTAGGAGATGGGGTTTAGAGGTAGTCTCCTCTCCTCTAGGAGATGGGGTTTAGAGGTAGTCTCCTCTAGGAGATGGGGTTTAGAGGTAGTCTCCTGTAGGAGATGGGGTTTAGAGGTAGTCTCCTCTCCTCTAGGAGATAGGGGTTTAGAGGTCCTCTCCTCTAGGAGATAGGGGTTTAGAGGTCCTCTCCTCTAGGAGATAGGGGTTTAGAGGTCCTCTCCTCTAGGAGATAGGGGTTTAGAGGTCCTCTCCTCTAGGAGATAGGGTTTAGAGGTAGTCTCCTCTCCTCTAGGAGATGGGGTTTAGAGGTCCTCTCCTCTAGGAGATAGGGTTTAGAGGTAGTCTCCTCTCCTCTAGGAGATAGGGTTTAGAGGTAGTCTCCTCTCCTCTAGGAGATAGGGTTTAGAGGTAGTCTCCTCTCCTCTAGGAGATGGGGTTTAGAGGTAGTCTCCTCTCCTCTAGGAGATAGGGGTTTAGAGGTCCTCTCCTCTAGGAGATAGGGTTTCGAGGTAGTCTCCTCTCCTCTAGGAGATAGGGTTTCGAGGTAGTCTCCTCTCCTCTAGGAGATGGGGTTTAGAGGTAGTCTCCTCTCCTCTAGGAGATGGGGTTTAGAGGTAGTCTCCTCTCCTCTAGGAGATGGGGTTTAGAGGTAGTCTCCTCTCCTCTAGGAGATGGGGTTTAGAGGTAGTCTCCTCTCCTCTAGGAGATGGGGTTTCGAGGTAGTCTCCTCTCCTCTAGGAGATGGGGTTTAGAGGTAGTCTCCTCTCCTCTAGGAGATGGGGTTTAGAGGTAGTCTCCTCTCCTCTAAGTGATGGGGTTTAGAGGTCGTCTCCTCTCCTCTAGGTGATGGGGTTTAGAGGTCGTCTCCTCTCCTCTAGGAGATGGGGTTTAGAGGTTGTCTCCTCTCCTCTAGGAGATAGGGTTTAGAGGTAGTCTCCTCTCCTCTAGGAGATGGGGTTTAGAGGTAGTCTCCTCTCCTCTAGGAGATGGGGTTTAGAGGTAGTCTCCTCTCCTCTAGGAGATGGGGTTTAGAGGTAGTCTCCTCTCCTCTAGGAGATGGGGTTTAGAGGTAGTCTCCTCTCCTCTAGGAGATGGGGTTTAGAGGTAGTCTCCTCTCCTCTAGGAGATGGGGTTTAGAGGTAGTCTCCTCTCCTCTAGGAGATGGGGTTTAGAGGTAGTCTCCTCTAGGAGATGGGGTTTAGAGGTAGTCTCCTGTAGGAGATGGGGTTTAGAGGTAGTCTCCTCTCCTCTAGGAGATAGGGGTTTAGAGGTCCTCTCCTCTAGGAGATAGGGGTTTAGAGGTCCTCTCCTCTAGGAGATAGGGGTTTAGAGGTCCTCTCCTCTAGGAGATAGGGGTTTAGAGGTCCTCTCCTCTAGGAGATAGGGTTTAGAGGTAGTCTCCTCTCCTCTAGGAGATGGGGTTTAGAGGTAGTCTCCTCTCCTCTAGGAGATAGGGTTTAGAGGTAGTCTCCTCTCCTCTAGGAGATGGGGTTTAGAGGTCCTCTCCTCTAGGAGATAGGGTTTAGAGGTAGTCTCCTCTCCTCTAGGAGATAGGGTTTAGAGGTAGTCTCCTCTCCTCTAGGAGATAGGGTTTAGAGGTAGTCTCCTCTCCTCTAGGAGATAGGGTTTAGAGGTAGTCTCCTCTCCTCTAGGAGATAGGGTTTAGAGGTAGTCTCCTCTCCTCTAGGAGATAGGGTTTAGAGGTAGTCTCCTCTTCTCTAGGAGATGGGGTTTAGAGGTAGTCTCCTCTCCTCTAGGAGATAGGGGTTTAGAGGTCCTCTCCTCTAGGAGATAGGGTTTCGAGGTAGTCTCCTCTCCTCTAGGAGATAGGGTTTCGAGGTAGTCTCCTCTCCTCTAGGAGATGGGGTTTAGAGGTAGTCTCCTCTCCTCTAGGAGATAGGGTTTAGAGGTAGTCTCCTCTCCTCTAGGAGATAGGGTTTAGAGGTAGTCTCCTCTCCTCTAGGAGATGGGGTTTCGAGGTAGTCTCCTCTCCTCTAGGAGATGGGGTTTAGAGGTAGTCTCCTCTCCTCTAGGAGATGGGGTTTAGAGGTAGTCTCCTCTCCTCTAAGTGATGGGGTTTAGAGGTCGTCTCCTCTCCTCTAGGTGATGGGGTTTAGAGGTCGTCTCCTCTCCTCTAGGAGATGGGGTTTAGAGGTTGTCTCCTCTCCTCTAGGAGATAGGGTTTAGAGGTAGTCTCCTCTCCTCTAGGAGATGGGGTTTAGAGGTAGTCTCCTCTCCTCTAGGAGATGGGGTTTAGAGGTAGTCTCCTCTCCTCTAGGAGATGGGGTTTAGAGGTAGTCTCCTCTCCTCTAGGAGATGGGGTTTAGAGGTAGTCTCCTCTCCTCTAGGAGATGGGGTTTAGAGGTAGTCTCCTCTCCTCTAGGAGATGGGGTTTAGAGGTAGTCTCCTCTCCTCTAGGAGATAGGGTTTAGAGGTAGTCTCCTCTCCTCTAGGAGATGGGGTTTAGAGGTAGTCTCCTCTCCTCTAGGAGATAGGGGTTTAGAGGTCCTCTCCTCTAGGAGATAGGGTTTCGAGGTCCTCTCCTCTAGGAGATAGGGTTTCGAGGTAGTCTCCTCTCCTCTAGGAGATGGGGTTTAGAGGTAGTCTCCTCTCCTCTAGGAGATAGGGTTTAGAGGTAGTCTCCTCTCCTCTAGGAGATAGGGTTTAGAGGTAGTCTCCTCTCCTCTAGGAGATAGGGTTTCGAGGTAGTCTCCTCTCCTCTAGGAGATGGGGTTTAGAGGTAGTCTCCTCTCCTCTAGGAGATGGGGTTTAGAGGTAGTCTCCTCTCCTCTAAGTGATGGGGTTTAGAGGTCGTCTCCTCTCCTCTAGGTGATGGGGTTTAGAGGTCGTCTCCTCTCCTCTAGGAGATGGGGTTTAGAGGTCGTCTCCTCTCCTCTAGGAGATAGGGTTTAGAGGTAGTCTCCTCTCCTCTAGGAGATGGGGTTTAGAGGTAGTCTCCTCTCCTCTAGGAGATGGGGTTTAGAGGTAGTCTCCTCTCCTCTAGGAGATGGGGTTTAGAGGTAGTCTCCTCTCCTCTAGGAGATGGGGTTTAGAGGTAGTCTCCTCTCCTCTAGGAGATGGGGTTTAGAGGTAGTCTCCTCTCCTCTAGGAGATGGGGTTTAGAGGTAGTCTCCTCTCCTCTAGGAGATGGGGTTTAGAGGTAGTCTCCTCTCCTCTAGGAGATGGGGTTTAGAGGTAGTCTCCTCTAGGAGATGGGGTTTAGAGGTAGTCTCCTGTAGGAGATGGGGTTTAGAGGTAGTCTCCTCTCCTCTAGGAGATGGGGGTTTAGAGGTAGTCTCCTCTCCTCTAGGAGATGGGGTTTAGAGGTAGTCTCCTCTCCTCTAGGAGATAGGGTTTAAAGGTAGTCTCCTCTCCTCTAGGAGATGGTGTTTAGAGGTAGTCTCCTCTCCTCTAAGTGATGGGGTTTAGAGGTCGTCTCCTCTCCTCTAGGTGATGGGGTTTAGAGGTCGTCTCCTCTCCTCTAGGAGATGGGGTTTAGAGGTTGTCTCCTCTCCTCTAGGAGATGGGGTTTAGAGGTAGTCTCCTCTCCTCTAGGAGATAGGGTTTCGAGGTAGTCTCCTCTCCTCTAGGAGATGGGGTTTAGAGGTAGTCTCCTCTCCTCTAGGAGATGGGGTTTAGAGGTAGTCTCCTCTCCTCTAGGAGATAGGGGTTTAGAGGTAGTCTCCTCTCCTCTAGGAGATAGGGGTTTAGAGGTAGTCTCCTCTCCTCTAGGAGATGGGGGTTTAGAGGTAGTCTCCTCTCCTCTAGGAGATGGGGGTTTAGAGGTAGTCTCCTCTCCTCTAGGAGATAGGGGTTTAGAGGTAGTCTCCTCTCCTCTAGGAGATAGGGGTTTAGAGGTAGTCTCCTCTCCTCTAGGAGATAGGGGTTTAGAGGTAGTCTCCTCTCCTCTAGGAGATAGGGGTTTAGAGGTAGTCTCCTCTAAACCAGATGTGCTCTGTCATTAGTTTTTCCTGTAACCTCTGTCCTTCTACCTCCTATCTGATGCTGTAGTGGCTGGGTCCCAAATGGCACCCTATTCCCTATATAGGGCACTACTTTTTTGGGGGGTGAAGCCTGTGTCTTCTGTCAGACCAACAGATCACGGCACAGGGACAAAATGGCTGGTTGGATTCAGGGTCACAGTTTGTTTTTCGAATTTGGCAGTACTATTCATAAACTGACTGACTGGCCAAAACAGGACATAATCTAACACAATATTATTATTTTTATTTTTTTTAAGTTCCTGAAATGTTATGAATCACACCCTGTACCTCGTCCTCTTTTGGAGAACTGTGTCTTTAAACAAACATTGTGCTTGGACCTTTAAAAGTGATGTGTCATGTGTGTACCATACGTAAACATACTGGTGATGCTGTAGAGTACAGTCACTTCCTTTCAGTACATCTGGTGATGCTGTAGAGTACAGTCACTTCCTTTCAGTACATCTGGTGATGCTGTAGAGTACAGTCACTTTCTTTCAGTAGCCTTACAGTATATCTGGTGATGCTGTAGAGTACAGTCACTTTCTTTCAGTACATCTGTTGATGCTGTAGAGTACAGTCACTTCCTTTCAGTACATCTGGTGATGCTGTAGAGTACAGTCACTTCCTTTCAGTACATCTGGTGATGCTGTAGAGTACAGTCACTTCCTTTCAGTACATCTGGTGATGCTGTAGAGTACAGTCACTTCCTTTCAGTACATCTGGTGATGCTGTAGAGTACAGTCACTTCCTTTCAGTACATCTGGTGATGCTGTAGAGTACAGTCACTTCCTTACAGTATATCTGGTGATGCTGTAGAGTACAGTCACTTCCTTTCAGTACATCTGGTGATGCTGTAGAGTACAGTCACTTCCTTTCAGTACATCTGGTGATGCTGTAGAGTACAGTCACTTCCTTTCAGTACATCTGGTGATGCTGTAGAGTACAGTCACTTCCTTTCAGTACATCTGGTGATGCTGTAGAGTACAGTCACTTCCTTTCAGTACATCTGGTGATGCTGTAGAGTACAGTCACTTCCTTTCAGTACATCTGGTGATGCTGTAGAGTACAGTCACTTCCTTTCAGTACATCTGGTGATGCTGTAGAGTACAGTCACTTCCTTTCAGTACATCTGGTGATGCTGTAGAGTACAGTCACTTCCTTTCAGTACATCTGGTGATGCTGTAGAGTACAGTCACTTCCTTTCAGTACATCTGGTGATGCTGTAGAGTACAGTCACTTCCTTTCAGTACATCTGGTGATGCTGTAGAGTACAGTCACTTCCTTTCAGTACATCTGGTGATGCTGTAGAGTACAGTCACTTCCTTTCAGTACATCTGGTGATGCTGTAGAGTACAGTCACTTCCTTTCAGTACATCTGGTGATGCTGTAGAGTACAGTCACTTCCTTACAGTACATCTGGTGATGCTGTAGAGTACAGTCACTTCCTTTCAGTATATCTGGTGATGCTGTAGAGTACAGTCACTTCCTTTCAGTACATCTGGTGATGCTGTAGAGTACAGTCACTTCCTTTCAGTACATCTGGTGATGCTGTAGAGTACAGTCACTTCCTTTCAGTACATCTGGTGATGCTGTAGAGTACAGTCACTTCCTTTCAGTACATCTGGTGATGCTGTAGAGTACAGTCACTTCCTTTCAGTATATCTGGTGATGCTGTAGACTAGTCTGTAGCTGAAACGGTGCGGATATAAACTGTGTCATTAGACTACATATCGAGCAAAACATCTTTATTGTGTGTGTGGCTCAGTTGGTAGAGCATGCCGCTTGCAATGCTAGGGTTGTGGGTTTGATTCCCACGGGGGATCAGTATGAAAATGCCAATAGTGTGTGTGTGTGTGTGTGTGTGTGTGTGTGTGTGTGTGTGTGTGTGTACACACTGTTGACGATGATGTTGTGAATAAATGGATGTGTTGGGTTTGTGTGTTGGGTTTCTCAGTCGTAGGTGTTGGTTGTAATTGATTAGGCAGGTCTGTACTCGTCAGTATCTGATGTCACACTAGACAGACCTGTCTCTCTCTCCAGTTTCCTTCCTTATAACCCAACGCCTTCTATAAAGAAGAACTATTGTAAATCACACGGATTCCTCCTCCTACCCGTGACCCTCGCTCCTCTCTTTCTCGCCCCTCTATTCCTCGCCCCCCTCGTTCTCGCCCCCCTCGTTCTCGCCCCCCACTATCACAACAGACAATAAGCTGCTCCTGTTGCATTGCGTTTGGCTGAAAGACATCTTTTAATGCTGGATGTGAGCTGCTCCTGTTGCGTTGCGTTTGGCTGAAAGACATCTCTTAATGCTGGATGTGAGCTGCTCATGTTGCATTGCGTTAGGCTGAAAGACATCTCTTAATGCTGGATGTGAGCTGCTCCTGTTGCATTGCGTTAGGCTGAAAGACATCTCTTAATGCTGGATGTGAGCTGCTCCTGTTGCATTGCGTTAGGCTGAAAGACATCTCTTAATGCTGGATGTGAGCTGCTCCTGTTGCATTGCGTTAGGCTGAAAGACATCTCTTTTAATGCTGGATGTGAGCTGCTCATGTTGCATTGCGTTTGGCTGAAAGACATCTCTCTTAATGCTGGATGTGAGCTGCTCCTGTTGCATTGCGTTAGGCTGAAAGACATCTCTTTAATGCTGGATGTGAGCTGCTCCTGTTGCATTGCGTTAGGCTGAAAGACATCTCTCTTTAATGCTGGATGTGAGCTGTTCTATCCTCTGTCTCTCAGGGTTTGGAAGGCTTCCACAGTTTGGTTATCAGATGAGTTAGGAGGACAGTTTTATGACTGAACAACGTTGTATTGGCTTTGAATTTGGGGCCTAGTTTTATATTCCACGGCTATGATGAAACCCCACCTCTTTAAGGAATACCTAGGATAGGATAAGTAATCCTTCTCACCCCCCTTTTAAGATTTAGATGCACTATTGTAAAGTGACTGTTCCACTGGATGTCATAAGGTGAATGCACCAATTTGTAAGTCGCTCTGGATAAGAGCGTCTGCTAAATGACTTAAATGTAAATGTGAAGCATCGTCCTAATTTTAAGATGTGGTCCTCTGTCGCTCAGTTGATAGAGCGTGGTGCTTGTAATGCCAAGGCTAGTGTGTTCGATTCCCGGGTCCACCCATAGATAAATGTATGCATGTATGACTAAGTCACTTTGGATAAAAAGCCTCGTTGTTGTTACTTGTATTGTTGTGTATAATCCAGGCTGTATCACAACCGGACGTGATTGGGAGTCCTACAGGGCGGCGCACAATGAGCCCAGCGTCGTCTGGGTTTGGCCCGGGGTAGGCAGTCATTGTGAATACCACCTGCGGCCGGGTCCAGTCCCCGTCAGCAAGTCCAGGACCCAGTTGTAGAGGGAGGTGTTCATTCCCAGAGTCCTGAGCTTGGAGGGGACAACGGTGTTGGAACGCTGAGCTGTAGTCAATGAACAGTATTTGCACATATGTATTCCTCTTATTTAAATGAAAAAATGTGAAACTCCTTTTCCATGTATATCTTACTACTTTTGACCTGAGCCCTGATAGAGTAGTGCACTATACAGGGAACGGGGTGTCATTTGGGAAGATTTAGGTTAATATATGCTTAATAACCTACATCAGCCAGTGAAATATTTAACAGGGATAGGGGACGGAGGACTAGCCTGATCCCAGATCTGCCTGTGCTTTCATGCCAACTCCTGACCGTGGGAGTTAACAGGACTGCACAAACAGATCTGGGACCAGGTTAGCAGAGGACAGGCAGGTTAAAGGATGAGGCCGGAGGACAGGCAGGTTAAAGGATAGGGCCGGAGGACAGGCAGGTTAAAGGATAGGGCCGGAGGACAGGCAGGTTAAAGGATAGGGCCGGAGGACAGGCAGGTTAAAGGATAGGGACGGAGGACAGGCAGGTTAAAGGATGGGGCCGGAGGACAGGCAGGTTAAAGGATGGGGCCGGAGGACAGGCAGGTTAAAGGATAGGGACGGAGGACAGGCAGGTTAAAGGATAGGGACGGAGGACAGGCAGGTTAAAGGATAGGGCCGGAGGACAGGCATGTTAAAGGATAGGGCCGGAGGACAGGCATGTTAAAGGATAGGGCCGGAGGACAGGCATGTTAAAGGATGGGGCCGGAGGACAGGCAGGTTAAAGGATGGGGCCGGAGGACAGGCAGGTTAAAGGATAGGGCCGGAGGACAGGCAGGTTAAAGGATAGGGCCGGAGGACAGGCAGGTTAAAGGATAGGGCCGGAGGACAGGCAGGTTAAAGGATAGGGACGGAGGACAGGCAGGTTAAAGGATAGGGACGGAGGATAGGCAGGTTAAAGGATTGGGCCGGAGGACAGGCAGGTTAAAGGATTGGGCCGGAGGACAGGCAGGTTAAAGGATTGGGCCGGAGGACAGGCAGGTTAAAGGATGGGGCCGGAGGACAGGAAGGTTAAAGGATTGGGCCGGAGGACAGGCAGGTTAAAGGATGGGGCCGGAGGACAGGCAGGTTAAAGGATAGGGCCGGAGGACAGGCAGGTTAAAGGATAGGGCCGGAGGACAGGCAGGTTAAAGGATAGGGCAGGAGGACAGGCAGGTTAAAGGATAGGGACGGAGGACAGGCAGGTTAAAGGATAGGGCCGGGGGACAGGCAGGTTAAAGGATAGGGCCGGAGGACAGGCAGGTTAAAGGATAGGGCCGGAGGACAGGCAGGTTAAAGGATAGGGCCGGAGGACAGGCAGGTTAAAGGATAGGGCCGGAGGACAGGCAGGTTAAAGGATAGGGCCGGAGGACAGGCAGGTTAAAGGATAGGGCCGGAGGACAGGCAGGTTAAAGGATTGGGCCGGAGGACAGGCAGGTTAAAGGATAGGGACGGAGGACAGGCAGGTTAAAGGATAGGGACGGATTACATTTACATTACGATACCTAGACCAGGTGTAATTCTTACCTTGGATATTTTGGATCAGTGCATATTTAACACTTAAATCTGTTTTGATGGATTTAGTTCCCTGCATTTTAAGACATCGGAAAACCCGTTGTCTTTTTATTTTTAGAAGAAAAAAAATGTTTTTTTGTTGTTTCTTTTTGGATTATGGTAACTAAGCCTATATAATATTTATTCTCCAAGCATGTTCTTCAAAACTAACCAATGTTATAATGAAACCAAACTATACACCACAGACTGTCTAGTATACATAGAATTTCCTGCAAATTAAACCAAGTTAGACCCTGAGAAGTTGATGATTTCTATTTCAGAACTGTTTTCAGAAGTCCATATTGAGATCCACGTTGAACAAAGCTCCTTGAATATGGAAATGCAACAAGCTCGGGCTGTTTCTACACAGAACAAAGACCTTAACTTTCTGAGAAGTGTTGAGTCGAGAGATTTATGTTTCAACTTTTTTTTTTTTTAATGCAGAAAAGAATGCATTAAGACTTTCATATAAATCTATGGTTTTGTAGGAGCTACTGCGGTGGGTTTTATAGGAGCTACTGCGGTGGGTTTTATAGGATCTACTGCGGTGGGTTTTATAGGATCTACTGCGGTGGGTTTTATAGGATCTACTGCGGTGGGTTTTATAGGAGCTACTGCGGTGGGTTTTATAGGATCTACTGCGGTGGGTTTTATAGGAGCTACTGCGGTGGGTTTTATAGGATCTACTGCGGCGGGTTTTATAGGATCTACTGCGGCGAGTTTTATAGGAGCTACTGCGGTGGGTTTTATAGGAGCTACTGCGGCGGGTTTTATAGGAGCTACTGCGGCGGGTTTTATAGGAGCTACTGCGGCGGGTTTTATAGGAGCTACTGCGGCGGGTTTTATAGGAGCTACTGCGGCGGGTTTTATAGGAGCTACTGCGGCGGGTTTTATAGGAGCTACTGCGGCGGGTTTTATAGGAGCTACTGCGGCGGGTTTTATAGGAGCTACTGCGGCGGGTTTTATAGGAGCTACTGCGGGGTGTTAACTTAATTTTTTTAACCCTTATTTTCCCAT
The DNA here is from genome assembly GCF_023373465.1 of Oncorhynchus keta. NCBI lineage: Eukaryota > Metazoa > Chordata > Actinopteri > Salmoniformes > Salmonidae > Oncorhynchus > Oncorhynchus keta. The sequence continues at coordinate 83,720,170 of NC_068424.1, forward strand.
CTTTTCTTTCAGAGCTTTCCATGCGGGTGGCGATCAGAAGGTAAGAGTGTCTGGCCTACATCCCAAACACCACCCTTATTCCCTGTATAGTGCACTACTCTATCTGGCCTGCATCCCAAACACCACCCTGTTCCCTGTATAGTGCACTACTCTATCTGGCCTGCATCCCAAACACCACCCTTATTCCCTGTATAGTGCACTACTCTATCAGGTCTGCTTCCCAAACACCACCCTTATTCCCTGTATAGTGCACTACTCTATCAGGGCTCAGGTCAAACACCACCCTTATTCCCTGTATAGTGCACTACTCTATCAGGCCTGCATCCCAAACACCACCCTTATTCCCTGTATAGTGTACTACTCTATCAGGGCTGCATCCCAAACACCACCCTTATTCCCTGTATAGTGCACTACTCTATCAGGGCTCAGGTCAAAAGTAGTAAGATATACATGGAAAAGGGGTTTCACATTTTTTCATTTTTAATGTCTGTGTTTGTCTTAACCTCACATGAATGGTGATGCTTCTGCAATGTGTATCAACAGATCTCCGTCTTCACTAGGCAGTGGCTTACCCTGTCTATGATTACCCTGTCTATGATTACCCTGTCTATGATTACCCTGTCTATGATTACCCTGTCTATGATTACCCTGTCTATGATTACCCCGTCTATGATTACCCCGTCTATGATTACCCCGTCTATGATTACCCCGTCTATGATTACCCCGTCTATGATTACCCCGTCTATGATTACCCCGTCTATGATTACCCCGTCTATGATTACCCCGTCTATGATTACCCCGTCTATGATTACCCCGTCTATGACAATGCTCACATACCGTTTCCCCTACAAGGCTGTTCATATTGCATCGTGGTGTCGGATGAGAGGAATTGACCCTGTTTGGCTCCTAGTGGTGTCTCTTCACAACGTACACTCTCACATTGCATTTAAAGTCTCCACAGTCATTCTGATTCAAATTTGTATTGGAAGGCAAATGAAACGTCTTACCCCAAGTGTCATAACATCCTCTCTGACACAGAGAAATCCTAGCTGAGGACAAAGAACAGTGCAACTCTTATGTCCAGTGTCATATCCAGGCTAACGGAGACCGAGGAAGATCCTCAGTGGGACAAACTCCAGCTTTCCAAGATGACATGGTTGCTTTCCAAATGGCTCTCTATTCCCTACGTAGTGCACACTACTGTGGGTAGTCAATGGGTCAAAAGTAGTGCGCTATATAGTGAATGGGGTGCCATTTGGTACACGAGTCAGACAGTTGGGTGTGTTCACACGTCTTCGGCCTCTCCTCTCTCCACACAGAGAGACAGAGCTGGCCTTGGCAACACTACTGTGGTTCTGAGGTTCTGAGCCATGTTGAGGATAACACAGCTGGAGCAGATATATGTGTGTGTGTGTGTGTGTGTGTGTGTGGTACATTACCACACTATTTATTTTAATTTTCATGTGTGTGTTTTCTCTAACTGCATGTTATTTGCTGTGGTTTTTGCCGTGTGCCCCCCCCTCTCTCTCTCACACCCTTTAGGATTCGCTCGCCCCCGCCTCCGTTCAGCCCAAATACTCCTTCGCCCCCAGCACCGCTCTCAACAAGATGGCGCGGCCATTCACGCCGGGCGGCGCCAACACGGTCATTAAACCAGTGGCCTACGCCCCTAAAGTAAACACCCCGGTCAGCATGCTACAGCCACACAACGGGTAGGTACACAAACAACCAACCAACCAACCAACCATGCAAACCAAACCAAACCAACACGGTCATTAAACCAGTGGCCTACGCCCCTAAAGTAAACACCCCGGTCCCCGTCAGCATGCTACAGCCACACAACGGGTAGGTACACAACCAACCAACCAACCAACCAACCAACCAACCAACCATGCAAACCAAACCAAACCAACACGGTCATTAAACCAGTGGCCTACGCCCCTAAAGTAAACACCCCGGTCCCCGTCAGCATGCTACAGCCACACAACGGGTAGGTACACAACCAACCAACCAACCAACCAACCAACCAACCAACCATGCAAACCAAACCAAACCAACACGGTCATTAAACCAGTGGCCTACGCCCCTAAAGTAAACACCCCGGTCCCCGTCAGCATGCTACAGCCACACAACGGGTAGGTACACAACCAACCAACCAACCAACCATGCAAACCAAACCAAACCAACACGGTCATTAAACCAGTGGCATACGCCCCTAAAGTAAACACCCCGGTCAGCATGCTACAGCCACACAACGGGTAGGTACACAAACAACCAACCAACCAACCAACCATGCAAACCAAACCAAACCAACACGGTCATTAAACCAGTGGCATACGCCCCTAAAGTAAACACCCCGGTCAGCATGCTACAGCCACACAACGGGTAGGTACACAAACAACCAACCAACCAACCAACCATGCAAACCAAACCAAACCAACACGGTCATTAAACCAGTGGCCTACACCCCTAAAGTAAACACCCCGGTCCCCGTCAGCATGCTACAGCCACACAACGGGTAGGTACACAACCAACCAACCAACCAACCAACCAACCAACCAACCAACCATGCAAACCAAACCAAACCAAACCAACACGGTCATTAAACCAGTGGCCTACGCCCCTAAAGTAAACACCCCGGTCCCCGTCAGCATGCTACAGCCACACAACGGGTAGGTACACAAACAACCAACCAACCAACCATGCAAACCAAACCAAACCAACACGGTCATTAAACCAGTGGCATACGCCCCTAAAGTAAACACCCCGGTCCCCGTCAGCATGCTACAGCCACACAACGGGTAGGTACACAACCAACCAACCAACCAACCAACCATGCAAACCAAACCAAACCAAACCAACATGGTCATTAAACCAGTGGCCTATGCCCCTAAAGTAAACACCCCGGTCCCCGTCAGCATGCTACAGCCACACAACGGGTAGGTACACAAACAACCAACCAACCAACCAACCATGCAAACCAAACCAAACCAACACGGTCATTAAACCAGTGGCCTACGCCCCTAAAGTAAACACCCCGGTCAGCATGCTACAGCCACACAACGGGTAGGTACACAAACAAACAACCAACCAACCAACCAACCAACCATGCAAACCAAACCAAACCAAACCAACACGGTCATTAAACCAGTGGCCTACGCCCCTAAAGTAAACACCCCGGTCCCCGTCAGCATGCTACAGCCACACAACGGGTAGGTACACAAACAACCAACCAACCAACCAACCATGCAAACCAAACCAAACCAACACGGTCATTAAACCAGTGGCCTACGCCCCTAAAGTAAACACCCCGGTCAGCATGCTACAGCCACACAACGGGTAGGTACACAAACAACCAACCAACCAACCAACCAACCAACCAACCAACCAACCAACCAACCATGCAAACCAAACCAAACCAAACCAACACGGTCATTAAACCAGTGGCATACGCCCCTAAAGTAAACACCCCGGTCAGCATGCTACAGCCACACAACGGGTAGGTACACAAACAACCAACCAACCAACCAACCATGCAAACCAAACCAAACCAACACGGTCATTAAACCAGTGGCCTACGCCCCTAAAGTAAACACCCCGGTCCCCGTCAGCATGCTACAGCCACACAACGGGTAGGTACACAAACAAACAACCAACCAACCAACCAACCAACCATGCAAACCAAACCAAACCGGTCATTAAACCAGTGGCATACGCCCCTAAAGTAAACACCCCGGTCAGCATGCTACAGCCACACAACGGGTAGGTACACAAACAACCAACCAACCAACCAACCAACCAACCATGCAAACCAAACCAAACCAAACCGGTCATTAAACCAGTGGCGCACGCCCCTAAAGTAAACACCCCGGTCAGCATGCTACAGCCACACAACGGGTAGGTACACAACCAACCAACCAACCAACCAACCATGCAAACCAAACCAAACCAACACGGTCATTAAACCAGTGGCCTACGCCCCTAAAGTAAACACCCCGGTCCCCGTCAGCATGCTACAGCCACACAACGGGTAGGTACACAACCAACCAACCAACCAACCATGCAAACCAAACCAAACCAACACGGTCATTAAACCAGTGGCCTACGCCCCTAAAGTAAACACCCCGTTCCCCGTCAGCATGCTACAGCCACACAACGGGTAGGTACACAACCAACCAACCATGCAAACCAAACCAAACCAACACGGTCATTAAACCAGTGGCCTACGCCCCTAAAGTAAACACCCCGGTCAGCATGCTACAGCCACACAACGGGTAGGTACACAAACAACCAACCAACCAACCAACCAACCAACCATGCAAACCAAACCAAACCAAACCAACACGGTCATTAAACCAGTGGCATACGCCCCTAAAGTAAACACCCCGGTCCCCGTCAGCATGCTACAGCCACACAACGGGTAGGTACACAACCAACCAACCAACCAACCAACCAACCAACCATGCAAACCAAACCAAACCAAACCAACACGGTCATTAAACCAGTGGCCTACGCCCCTAAAGTAAACACCCCGGTCCCCGTCAGCATGCTACAGCCACACAACGGGTAGGTACACAAACAACCAACCAACCAACCAACCAACCATGCAAACCAAACCAAACCAACACGGTCATTAAACCAGTGGCCTACGCCCCTAAAGTAAACACCCCGGTCAGCATGCTACAGCCACACAACGGGTAGGTACACAAACAAACAACCAACCAACCAACCAACCAACCATGCAAACCAAACCAAACCAAACCAACACGGTCATTAAACCAGTGGCCTACGCCCCTAAAGTAAACACCCCGGTCCCCGTCAGCATGCTACAGCCACACAACGGGTAGGTACACAACCAACCAACCAACCAACCAACCAACCAACCAACCAACCATGCAAACCAAACCAAACCAAACCAACACGGTCATTAAACCAGTGGCCTACGCCCCTAAAGTAAACACCCCGGTCCCCGTCAGCATGCTACAGCCACACAACGGGTAGGTACACAAACAACCAACCAACCAACCAACCATGCAAACCAAACCAAACCAACACGGTCATTAAACCAGTGGCATACGCCCCTAAAGTAAACACCCCGGTCCCCGTCAGCATGCTACAGCCACACAACGGGTAGGTACACAACCAACCAACCAACCAACCAACCATGCAAACCAAACCAAACCAAACCAACACGGTCATTAAACCAGTGGCCTACGCCCCTAAAGTAAACACCCCGGTCCCCGTCAGCATGCTACAGCCACACAACGGGTAGGTACACAAACAACCAACCAACCAACCAACCATGCAAACCAAACCAAACCAACACGGTCATTAAACCAGTGGCCTACGCCCCTAAAGTAAACACCCCGTTCAGCATGCTACAGCCACACAACGGGTAGGTACACAAACAAACAACCAACCAACCAACCAACCAACCATGCAAACCAAACCAAACCAAACCAACACGGTCATTAAACCAGTGGCCTACGCCCCTAAAGTAAACACCCGGTCCCCGTCAGCATGCTACAGCCACACAACGGGTAGGTACACAACCAACCAACCAACCAACCAACCAACCATGCAAACCAAACCAAACCAACACGGTCATTAAACCAGTGGCCTACGCCCCTAAAGTAAACACCCCGGTCCCCGTCAGCATGCTACAGCCACACAACGGGTAGGTACACAAACAACCAACCAACCAACCAACCATGCAAACCAAACCAAACCAACACGGTCATTAAACCAGTGGCCTACGCCCCTAAAGTAAACACCCCGGTCAGCATGCTACAGCCACACAACGGGTAGGTACACAAACAACCAACCAACCAACCAACCAACCAACCAACCAACCAACCATGCAAACCAAACCAAACCAAACCAACACGGTCATTAAACCAGTGGCATACGCCCCTAAAGTAAACACCCCGGTCAGCATGCTACAGCCACACAACGGGTAGGTACACAAACAAACAACCAACCAACCAACCATGCAAACCAAACCAAACCAACACGGTCATTAAACCAGTGGCCTACGCCCCTAAAATAAACACCCCGGTCCCCGTCAGCATGCTACAGCCACACAACGGGTAGGTACACAAACAAACAACCAACCAACCAACCAACCAACCAACCATGCAAACCAAACCAAACCAAACCGGTCATTAAACCAGTGGCATACGCCCCTAAAGTAAACACCCCGGTCAGCATGCTACAGCCACACAACGGGTAGGTACACAAACAACCAACCAACCAACCAACCATGCAAACCAAACCGGTCATTAAACCAGTGGCGCACGCCCCTAAAGTAAACACCCCGGTCAGCATGCTACAGCCACACAACGGGTAGGTACACAACCAACCAACCAACCATGCAAACCAAACCAAACCAACACGGTCATTAAACCAGTGGCCTACGCCCCTAAAGTAAACACCCCGGTCCCCGTCAGCATGCTACAGCCACACAACGGGTAGGTACACAACCAACCAACCATGCAAACCAAACCAAACCAACACGGTCATTAAACCAGTGGCCTACGCCCCTAAAGTAAACACCCCGGTCCCCGTCAGCATGCTACAGCCACACAACGGGTAGGTACACAACCAACCAACCATGCAAACCAAACCAAACCAACACGGTCATTAAACCAGTGGCCTACGCCCCTAAAGTAAACACCCCGGTCAGCATGCTACAGCCACACAACGGGTAGGTACACAAACAACCAACCAACCAACCAACCAACCAACCATGCAAACCAAACCAAACCAAACCAACACGGTCATTAAACCAGTGGCATACGCCCCTAAAGTAAACACCCCGGTCCCCGTCAGCATGCTACAGCCACACAACGGGTAGGTACACAACCAACCAACCAACCAACCAACCAACCAACCAACCATGCAAACCAAACCAAACCAAACCAACACGGTCATTAAACCAGTGGCCTACGCCCCTAAAGTAAACACCCCGGTCCCCGTCAGCATGCTACAGCCACACAACGGGTAGGTACACAAACAACCAACCAACCAACCAACCATGCAAACCAAACCAAACCAACACGGTCATTAAACCAGTGGCCTACGCCCCTAAAGTAAACACCCCGGTCAGCATGCTACAGCCACACAACGGGTAGGTACACAAACAAACAACCAACCAACCAACCAACCAACCATGCAAACCAAACCAAACCAAACCAACACGGTCATTAAACCAGTGGCCTACGCCCCTAAAGTAAACACCCCGGTCCCCGTCAGCATGCTACAGCCACACAACGGGTAGGTACACAACCAACCAACCAACCAACCAACCATGCAAACCAAACCAAACCAAACCAAACCAACACGGTCATTAAACCAGTGGCCTACGCCCCTAAAGTAAACACCCCGGTCCCCGTCAGCATGCTACAGCCACACAACGGGTAGGTACACAAACAACCAACCAACCAACCAACCATGCAAACCAAACCAAACCAACACGGTCATTAAACCAGTGGCCTACGCCCCTAAAGTAAACACCCCGGTCAGCATGCTACAGCCACACAACGGGTAGGTACACAAACAAACAACCAACCAACCAACCATGCAAACCAAACCAAACCAACACGGTCATTAAACCAGTGGCCTACGCCCCTAAAGTAAACACCCCGGTCCCCGTCAGCATGCTACAGCCACACAACGGGTAGGTACACAACCAACCAACCAACCAACCAACCATGCAAACCAAACCAAACCAAACCGGTCATTAAACCAGTGGCGCACGCCCCTAAAGTAAACACCCCGGTCAGCATGCTACAGCCACACAACGGGTAGGTACACAACCAACCAACCAACCATGCAAACCAAACCAACACGGTCATTAAACCAGTGGCCTACGCCCCTAAAGTAAACACCCCGGTCCCCGTCAGCATGCTACAGCCACACAACGGGTAGGTACACAACCAACCAACCAACCAACCAACCATGCAAACCAAACCAAACCAACACGGTCATTAAACCAGTGGCCTACGCCCCTAAAGTAAACACCCGGTCCCCGTCAGCATGCTACAGCCACACAACGGGTAGGTACACAAACAAACAACCAACCAACCAACCAACCAACCAACCATGCAAACCAAACCAAACCAAACCGGTCATTAAACCAGTGGCATACGCCCCTAAAGTAAACACCCCGGTCAGCATGCTACAGCCACACAACGGGTAGGTACACAACCAACCAACCAACCAACCAACCATGCAAACCAAACCAAACCAACACGGTCATTAAACCAGTGGCCTACGCCCCTAAAGTAAACACCCCGGTCCCCGTCAGCATGCTACAGCCACACAACGGGTAGGTACACAACCAACCAACCAACCAACCATGCAAACCAAACCAAACCAACACGGTCATTAAACCAGTGGCCTACGCCCCTAAAGTAAACACCCCGGTCCCCGTCAGCATGCTACAGCCACACAACGGGTAGGTACACAACCAACCAACCAACCAACCATGCAAACCAAACCAAACCAACACGGTCATTAAACCAGTGGCCTACGCCCCTAAAGTAAACACCCCGGTCAGCATGCTACAGCCACACAACGGGTAGGTACACAACCAACCAACCAACCAACCAACCATGCAAACCAAACCAAACCAACACGGTCATTAAACCAGTGGCCTACGCCTCTAAAGTAAACACCCCGGTCAGCATGCTACAGCCACACAACGGGTAGGTACACAAACAACCAACCAACCAACCAACCAACCAACCAACCATGCAAACCAAACCAAATCAAATCAAACCAAACGTTTTCCCGGTGTTTGGGTTTTTATTTATTTTTACCTTTATTTAACCCGGTAAGTAAGTTAAGAATTCTGACTTACCGGGTTAAATAAAACATTTAAAAATTCTTAACTGACTTACCGGGTTAAATAAAAAAATAAACATTTCTTATTTTCAATGACGGCCTAGGAACAGTGGGTTAACTGCCTGTTCAGGGGCAGAACGACAGATTTGTACCTTGTCAGCTCGGGGGTTTGAACTTGCAACCTTTCGGTTACTAGTCCAACGCTCTAACCACTAGGCTACGCTGCCGCCCCGGGTTGTGAAACAAGTCACTCTGGGTTCCTGTGGAAGGGTGATTTCAGTATTTTATGTCAGATCTGAAGCATTCAGGGAACTCTCTGGGGACGAGAAATTGATGACCGCACCTTTTTTAAGAGCGGTTGAGATGTCGTAAAGTTGATGTTTATTTAACTTGAGAAGTCCGTTTTTAAGAACAAATTCTTATTTACAATGACGGGCCAAACCCGGACGACGCTGGGCCAATTGTGCGCGCCGCCCTATGGGACTCCCAATCACAGCCTGGATTCGAACCAGGGACTGTAGTGACACCTCTTGCTCTGAGATGCAGTGCCTTAGACCACTGTGCCACTCGGGAGCCCAAATGATGATCTGATCAGAAGATGTCTTCTCCTGGTCTGTTGGGACCAGACTGTTGAGTAGAATACAGGAAATCAAATTTGACTTCCCATCAGCCAAATTCTCTCCACAGTGTCATCAACATTCCTAAGTGACGATGTTGTTCGTCTGTCTAAAAGGTCCGTTTAAAAAAAAAAACTTTCTCATTTAGGCCTGGTAGGAAGAGCAGTGTGTATTCTGTGAGGGGGGGTCCCAAACTGTTTCATTCAGGCCCCTCTTCCATCATTGGGGAACGTCCCGCACCAGGGTGCTGTTTTTGTAACTCAGCGCTCCCTCCCATTTATTATACCCCTGTCCATTTCTGGGCCCCAAATGGCACCCTATTCCCTATAGAGTGCACTACTAGAGGGCCTTGGTCAAAAGTAGTGCACTACTAGAGGGCCTTGGTCAAAAGTAGTGCACTACTAGAGGGCCTCATGTTATCCACGCGTGGTCTTTCTGTGAGAGGTGTACTGGTCACCTATAACATGACATAGTCTGTGTCCTCAATGGCACTATATTCCCTGTACGCTGAGAGTACAAAACATGAAGGACACTTGCTCTTTCCATGACATAGACAGACCAGGTGAAAGCTACTTGTTAAATTCAGTGTAGATGAAGAGGAGGAGACGGCTTAAAGAGTGATTTTAAGCCTCGAGACAATTGAGACGTGGATTGTGTGCCATTCAGAGGGTGAATGGGTAAAACTAAATATTTTAAGTGCCTTTGAACCGGGTACGTTAGTTGGTGCTGGGTGTATCGGCTCGTGTCAAGAACTGCAACTTCTCTACAGTTTCCCCATGTGTATCAAGAATGGTCCACCACCCAAAGGACATTCAGCCAACTGGACACAACTGTGGGAAGCATTGGCGTCGACAAAGGCCAACGTTCCCGTGGAACGCTTTCGACACCTTTTGTAGAGTCCGTGCCCCGACGGGGAACGGGGGAGGTCTGACCAAGTGTTACTGTACGGTTTATTTTTCTTCCAAAATGTTGGTTGGAATATTCCAGAATAATCTGATCAGGATTTCTGGGAAAGTTTCCAGGATCTTGCAACCCTTATTCCATGCCTGATACTTGGTACATAGTCTACGGCCTTTGGTGACCGTGTCGGGGATGGGATAGGAAGGGTTAATGTCTTTTTGGTGAGGTCTAGATGTTGTCTGTGGCTGTATTTAGCTGTGCTGTGCTCAGGATCCTTTCGTTTAGAATCCGCTGAGCTGTCAGAATGGTTTTTTACTGTGGTGGTGCTGCGTTACCTAACGAGCCTTGCTTGGAGAAGTCACACGGACCTGAAAGCCTGCCTTTCACTGGTCTAAAACACTTCATGGAGAGATAGAGGTTAAAAAAAACACTAGTTTATTCAAATTCAACTTTATATGACGTGTCATGAAGACGTTATCAACAGTTAAGACCGCGTCTGTATTCTGTATAGCTCTTCTCATGCTTTCGGTGTCGCAAGCACGTCATACTGAGAAATTAGGGTTTATAACACTAGAAACAGTTGACTCTTTAGTGGAAAAAAAGCTTAAAATTCAACCTGTGTCCTTCATAAGACTATTTTGAATCTCTTAAATGAAGTCATTCAAATATTTTTTTTTTTTTCGTCTTTTTCCTTCATCAGTCTTCCTCCAGTGACTTTAGCGGATTAGGTTTCCCACAACCCACCACACTATTTGCCGGCCGAATTCTAAACTGCCACTCCTTCACACAGCTGCTTTTCTTATGACAGAGAATAAATCATACTGAGGCCTGCCGTTCCTGTTCAGGTCTAATCTGTGACTTGCTAGAGGGCAGGGTTGTATGGACTGCCGTTCCTGTTCAGGTCTAATCTGTGATTTGCTAGAGGGCAGGGTTGTATGGACTGCTGTTCAGGTCTAATCTGTGACTTGCTAGAGGGCAGGGTTGTATGGACTCCTGTTCAGGTCTAATCTGTGACTTGCTAGAGGGCAGGGTTGTATGGACTGCTGTTCCTGTTCAGGTCTAATCTGTGACTTGCTAGAGGGCAGGGTTGTATGGACTGCTGTTCAGGTCTAATCTGTGACTTGCTAGAGGGCAGGGTTGTATGGACTGCTGTTCCTGTTCAGGTCTAATCTGTGACTTGCTAGAGGGCAGGGTTGTATGGACTGCTGTTCCTGTTCAGGTCTAATCTGTGACTTGTTGCTAGAGGGCAGGGTTGTATGGACTGCTGTTCCTGTTCAGGTCTAATCTGTGACTTGCTAGAGAACGAGGTCGGACTCTGGGACAGTGCTGGTCAGGAAACAAACGCTAAGCTAGTTAATGGATGCAAACTATGTTCTCCCCCCAAAAACAACAGTCATGGAATATATTCCAACCCTGCTGGAAGGGATTTATTTTTGACAGAGGAACAGGTTGGATTTAAGGTCTTTTCACTAGTAGGTATTAATTCTTCAGAAGAACAGGTTGAATTTGAAGTCTATCCACTAGAAGGTATTCATTCTTCAGAAGAACAGGTTGAATTTGAAGTCTATCCACTAGAAGGTATTCATTCTTCAGGGGAACAGGTTGAATTTGAAGTCTATCCACTAGACGGTATTAATTCTTCAGGAGAACAGGTTGAATTTGAAGTCTATCCACTAGAAGATATTCATTCTTCAGGAGAACAGGTTGAATTTAAGGTCTTTTCACGAGAAGGTATTCATTCTTCAGAAGAACAGGTTGAATTTAAGGTCTATCCACTATAACGGTAGTAATCTAGTCTATGGGCGTACTAGGTAGTTTGGCAAGGCTGGGTGATACAGAACAAAGCAGGGAATGTGTCCGATGTCTAGGCATGTTGTACACCTAGCAGGTCTGGTGTATTTGTACAGAGGTTCCTGTCACGATGAATCCGTCCAATGACACAACAGTATTACTGTGTCGTTATTGAAGTGTGTGGACGTACAGTGCCTTCGGAAAGTATTCAGACCCCTTAACCTTTTTCTACATTTTATGTTATAGCCTAATTTGAAAATGGATAAATGTTTTTCTCAGTCAACACACAATAATACCACATAACCACAAAAACAGGTTTTTAGAAATGTTTGCTAATTTATTAAAAATGAAATTAAATATCACATTTACATAAGTATTCAGACCCTTTGTTGAAACAGCAGTGATTACAGCCTTGAGTCTTCTTGGGTGATACAAGCTTGGCATATCTGTATTTGGGCAGTTTCTCCCATTCTTCTCTGCAGATCCTCTCAAACTCTGTCAGGTTGGATGGGGAGTGACGCTGCACAGTTATTTTCAGGTCTCTCCAGAGATGTTCGATCGGGTTCAAGTCCGGACTCTGGCTGGGCAACTCACGGACAATTGAGAGATTTGTCCCGAAGCCACTCCTGTGTTGTCTTGGCTGTGTGCTTAGGGTCGTTGTCCTGTTGGAAGGTGAACCTTCGCCCCCAGTCTGAGATCCTGAGCGCTCTGGAGCAGGTTTTCATCAAGGATCTCGCTGGACTTTGCTCCATTCATCTATCCCTCGATCCTGACTAGTCTCCCAGTCTCTGACGCTGAAAAACATCCCCACAGCATGATTCTGCCACCACAGTGCTTCACCGTAGGGATGGTGCCAGGTTTGCTCCAGGCATGACGCTTGGCATTCAAGCCAACGAGTTCAATCTTGCTTTCATCAGACCAGAGAATCTTGTTTCTCATTGTCTGAGATGGCAAACTCCAAGCGGGGCTGTCATGTGCCTTTTTTAAAGGAACTCTATAGAGAAGGGCCTTGGTCACTTCCCTGACCAAGGCCCTTCTCGCCCGATTGGTCAGTTTAGCCGGGCGGCCGGTGGCTCTAGGAAGAGTCTTGGTGGTTCCAAACTGCTTCCATTTAAGAATGACGAAGGCCACTGGGTTCTTTGGGACCTTCAATGCTGCAGAAATGTTTTGGTACCCTTCTTGTGCCTCGCCACAAATCTGTTTTGGAGCTCTACGGACAATTTCCTTCAACCTCATAGTTGTTGTGTTTTTGCTCTGACATTCACTGTCAACTGTAGCACCTTTATATAAACAAGTGTGTCTTTCCAAATCATGTCCAATCAATGGAATTTTACCACAGGTTGGACTCCAATCAAGTTGTAGAAACATCTCAAGGATGATCAATGGGAACAGGAAGTACCTGAGCTCAATTTCGAGTCTCATAGCAAAGGGTCTGAATACTTATTTAAATAAGGTATTTCTGTTTTTTTTTTTTTTTTTATACTTTGGTGAACATTTTATGGGGTATTCTGTGTAGACTGTGGAGGGTTTTTAGTTATTTGTATAATAAGGCTGTAACTTAACAAAATGTGGAACAAGTCAAGGGATCTGTATACTCCTCACTGTATTTGACTTTTCGGTTGGTCGTAAATAAGTTCGGTTCTGCGCATAAATACTGTAATTTTACACCATTTGATGGAATAAGTATGTGGGCCAGATAATTATTGTAAAATAATGTGTTTTCAGTGACCTTACCTTTTTGTTTAGTTACCTGTTTAACTAAACTAAGGTGAAATAAATAAATCAATAGTTTTAGCAGTGAGGTAATCAGTCAATACAGCCATCAACTTGAACCCGGATCTGTTGTAGATCAGTGAGAGGAAGATGAGGACTCTGGATGACTGTCACACAGCCTGCCTGCGAGTTTTGCGTGACAGTCACTGAGTCTGCGTCGTCAGAACGCCCCGTGCTGTGTGTCTCTCTCTCTCTCTCTCTGACAGAACCCGTCAACAATGAAAGCCTGTGTGTGTTTTCACCCCACTGCACGATACTCTGCATCTCGGTCTCCTCGCTGTTTACTGTTCTCTGCAACTATTGTTGTTTTTGTTTTTCCAAACTGACCCCCCCATCTCCTTCTCTCTTCTTCTCTTCTTTCACTCTGCAGATGGATGAGAAGTCAGTAAACTCTCTTTACTTCCTTTTTACTTTAATGTTAAATGTTAGTTTTCCTGTCAGTATCTGAGCCAGTGGTTAGTAATGATTAGTGAAGGTCTTTCTCTTACCAGCAGTAACAGTAACATAAGTTTATTAATCATTGACTAATCATTGATCATTCTTCAGAATTCTTCATCTAACAGTATTTCTCTCTTTCTCGTGTAATTTCTTGTCCATTCTGTATTCTGTCCACCCTCTTCTCTTCGTCTCCCTCTTCCTCCTACTACATCTCCCATTTTCTCACTCCCTTCCACCCTTCCTCCCTCCCTCTTCCTCTCCTGCCTACAGAGAGGATCAGCCTTTGTATGACCACGAGAATTACCAACACGAGAAGTAAGAGACAGATGCATTATGGTCCAGCCTGTTTGACCGCTGGTCACTAGACAGCCATGTCAGAGGGGGACATGTTGACACTGTCAGAGGGGACATGTTGACACTGTCAGAGGGGACATGTTGACACTGTGTCAGAGGGGACATGTTGACACTGTGTCAGAGGGGACATGTTGACACTGTGTCAGAGGGGACATGTTGACACTGTGTCAGAGGGGACATGTTGACACTGTGTCAGAGGGGACATGTTGACACTGTGTCAGAGGGGACATGTTGACACTGTGTCAGAGGGGACATGTTGACACTGTGTCAGAGGGGACATGTTGACACTGTCTCAGGGGGACATGTTGACACGGTGTCAGAGGGGACATGTTGACACTGTGTCAGAGGGGACATGTTGACACTGTGTCAGAGGGGACATGTTGACACTGTGTCAGAGGGGACATGTTGACACTGTGTCAGAGGGGACATGTTGACACTGTGTCAGAGGGGACATGTTGACACTGTGTCAGAGGGGACATGTTGACACGGTGTCAGAGGGGACATGTTGACACGGTGTCAGAGGGGACATGTTGACACGGTGTCAGAGGGGACATGTTGACACTGTGTCAGAGGGGACATGTTGACACTGTGTCAGAGGGGACATGTTGACACTGTGTCAGAGGGGACATGTTGACACTGTGTCAGAGGGGACATGTTGACACTGTGTCAGAGGGGACATGTTGACACGCCTTCTCAAGGGTTTTTATTTATTTTTATAATTTTCTACATTGTAGAATAATAGTGAAGACATCAAAACTATGAAATAACACATGGATTATGGAATCATTCAGTAACCAAAAAAGTGTAAAATAATCCAAATATATTTTATATTTGAGATCCTTCAAAGTAGCCACCCTTTGCCCTGCCACCTTCATTATCATTGCCTTGATGACAGCATTGTACACTCTTGGCTTTCTCTCAACCAGCTTCATGAAGTAGTCACCTGGAATGTATTTCAATTTACAGGTGTGTCTTATTAAAAGTTAATTTGTGGAATTTCTTTCCTTAATGCGTTTGAGCCAATCAGTTGTGTTGTGGCTGGGTAGGGTTGGTATACAGAAGATAGACCTATTTGGTTTAAGAGCAAGTCCATATTATGGCAAGAACAGCTCAAATCAGCAAAGAGAAATTACAGTCATTACTTTAAGTAAGTCAATTTCAAGAACTTTGAAATTTTCTTCAAGTGCAGCTGCAAAAACCATCAAGCGCTATGATGAAACTGGCTCTCATGAGGACCGCCACAAGAAAGGAAGACCCATAGTTACCTCTGCTGCAGAGGAAAAGTTCATTAGAGTTACCAGCCTCAGAAATTGCAGCCCAAATCAACTGTTCAGAGGACACTGAGTGAATCGGGCCTTCATGGTCAAAATACTGCAAAGAAACCACTACTAAAGGACACCAACAAGAAGAAGAAGAGACTTGCTTGGGCCAAGAAACATGAGCAATGGACATTAGACCGGTGGAAATCTGTCCTTTGTTTGATGAGTCCAAATTTTAGATGTTAAGTTCCAACCGCCGTGTCTTTGTGAGATGCAGAGTAGGTGAACGGATGATCTCTACATGTGTGGTTCCCACCGTGAAGCATGGAGGAGGCGGTGTGATGGTTCCCACCGTGAAGCATGGAGGAGGCGGCGTGGGGGTGCTTTGCTGGTGACACTGTCAGTGATTTATTTATAATTCAAGGAACACTTAACCAGCATGGCTGCCACAGCATTCTGCACCGATACACCATCTGGTTTGCACTTGGGACGATCATGTGTTTTTCAACAGGACAATGACCAAACACATCTTCAGGCTGTGTAAGGGCTATTTTACCAAGAAGGAGAGTGATGGAGGGCTGCATCAGATGACCTGGCTTCCACAGTCACCCCCGACCTCAACATAATTGAGATGGTTTGGGATGAGTTGGACTGCAGAGTGAAGTAAAATCACCCAACAAGTGCTCAGCATATGTGGGAACTCCTTCAAGACTGTTGAAAAAGCATTCCAGGTGAAGCTGGTTGAGAGAATGCCAAGAGTGTGCAAAGTATTCGTCAAGGCAAACGGTGGCTACTTTGAAGAATCTTAAACACTTTTTTGGGCGGGGTTGCTACATGATTCCATATGAAGAAAATAGTTTTATTTTAAATAAAGAAAACCTCTTGAGTAAGTGTGTCCAAAACTTTTGACTGGTCTGTTGAATATGACATGGGATGCATCCAAAATGGCACCCTATCCCATATGTAGTGCACTACTTTTGACCAGGGATACACGTCGCTGGGTACAGGTCATGGTGGTTTCAACCACGTGATGGCGTCATGTCTGTGTGTAGGCACGGTTTGTTATGTTAACGTTGTTGGAACGTTGTGGGAACGTTGA
Organism: Oncorhynchus keta; assembly: GCF_023373465.1. Lineage (NCBI taxonomy): Eukaryota > Metazoa > Chordata > Actinopteri > Salmoniformes > Salmonidae > Oncorhynchus > Oncorhynchus keta. The sequence continues at coordinate 83,737,248 of NC_068424.1, forward strand.
GCGTGTACTGTGTATGGTCCGTTTAACGTTGTGGTGAAGTTGGGGTGGGTACTATGCACGGTTTGTTATGTTAACGTTGTGGGAACTTTGAGCGTGTACTGTGCATGGGCCGTTTAACGTTATATTAACGTTGTGGTGACGTTGGGGTGTGTACTAGGCACGGTCTGCGGGTGGATGGCATCCCCATGTTCATCCCCAACGACCGCAGCAAGAAGAGGCTGATCGAGGACACTCAGGATTGGCAGCCCCGCACAGGCACTACCCAGTCCCGTTCCTTCCGCATGCTGGCCCAGCTCACAGGCACCGACTACAGTAAGTCGGGGCGGGTGAGGGAGAGGGAGCGAGGTCGGTGAGGGTGAGGGAGCGAGGTCGGTGAGGGTGAGGGAGCGAGGTCGGTGAGGGAGCGAGGTCGGTGAGGGAGCGAGGTCGGTGAGGGAGCGAGGTCGGTGAGGGAGCGAGGTCGGTGAGGGAGCGAGGTCGGTGAGGGAGCGAGGTCGGTGAGGGAGCGAGGTCGGTGAGGGAGCGAGGTCGGTGAGGGAGCGAGGTCGGTGAGGGAGCGAGGTCGGGGCGGGTGAGGGAGCGAGGTCGGGGCGGGTGAGGGAGCGAGGAGGGAGCGAGGTCGGAGCGGGTGAGGGAGCGAGGTCGGAGCGGGTGAGGGAGCGAGGTCGGAGCGGGAGTGAGGTCGGAGCGGGGTCGGTGAGGGAGCGAGGTCGGTGCGGGTGAGGGGGAGGTCGGAGCGGGGAGGTCTGAGCGGGTGAGGGGGCGAAGTCTGAGCGGGTGAGGGGGCGAGGTCTGAGCGGGTGAGGGAGCGGGGTCTGAGCGGGTGAGGGAGCGAGGTCTGAGCGCGTGAGGGAGCGAGGTCTGAGCGCGTGAGGGAGCGAGGTCTGAGCGCGTGAGGGAGCGAGGTCGGTGAGGGAGCGAGGTCGGTGAGGGAGCGAGGTCGGTGAGGGAGCGAGGCGGTGAGGGAGCGAGGTCGGTGAGGGAGCGAGGTCGGTGAGGGAGCGAGGTCGGAGCGGGAGCGAGGTCGGTGAGGGAGCGAGGTCGGGCGGGTGAGGGAGGAGGTCGGGGCGGGTGAGGGAGCGAGGTCGGAGCGGGTGAGGGAGCGAGGTCGGAGCGGGTGAGGGAGGAGGTCGGAGCGGGTGAGGGAGCGAGGTCGGAGCGGGGTCGGTGAGGGAGCGAGGTCGGTGCGGGTGAGGGGGCGAGGTCGGAGCGGGCGAGGTCTGAGCGGGTGAGGGGGCGAGGTCTGAGCGGGTGAGGGGGCGAGGTCTGAGCGGGTGAGGGGGCGAGGTCTGAGCGGGTGAGGGAGCGAGGTCTGAGCGCGTGAGGGAGCGAGGTCTGAGCGCGTGAGGGAGCGAGGTCTGAGCGCGTGAGGGAGCGAGGTCGGAGCGGGTGATGGAGCGAGGTCGGAGCGGGTGATGGAGCGAGGTCGGTGCGGGTGAGGGAGCGGGTGAGGGAGCGAGGTCGGAGCGGGTGAGGGAGCGAGGTCGGAGCGGGTGAGGGAGCGAGGTCGGTGAGGGAGCGAGGTCGGAGCGGGTGATGGAGCGAGGTCGGTGAGGGAGCGAGGTCGGAGCGGGTGAGGGAGCGAGGTCGGTGAGGGAGCGAGGTCGGAGCGGGTGAGGGAGCGAGGTCGGTGAGGGTGAGGGAGCGAGGTCGGTGAGGGAGCGAGGTCGGTCGGTGAGGGAGCGAGGTCGGCGGTGAGGGAGCGAGGTCGGTCGGTGAGGGAGCGAGGCGGTGAGGGAGCGAGGTCGGTGCGGGTGAGGGAGCGAGGTCGGTGCGGGCGGGTCTGAGCGGGCGAGGCTGAGCGGGCGGGGTCTGAGCGGGTGAGGGGCGGGGTCTGATGGAGCGAGGTCTGAGCGCGTGATGGAGCGGGGTCGGAGCGGGTGATGGAGCGAGGTCGGAGCGGGTGATGGAGCGAGGTCGGAGCGGGTGATGGAGCGAGGTCGGAGCGGGTGAGGGAGCGGGTGATGGAGCGAGGTCGGTGCGGGTGAGGGAGCGAGGTCGGAGCGGGTGAGGGAGCGAGGTCGGTGAGGGAGCGAGGTCGGAGCGGGTGAGGGAGCGAGGTCGGTGAGGGAGCGAGGTCGGTGAGGGTGAGGGAGCGAGGTCGGTGAGGGTGAGGGAGCGAGGTCGGTGAGGGAGCGAGGTCGGGGCGGGTGAGGGAGCGAGGTCGGTGCGGGTGAGGGAGCGAGGTCGGTGCGGGTGAGGGAGCGAGGTCGGTGCGGGTGAGGGAGCGAGGTCGGTGCGGGTGAGGGAGCGAGGTCGGTGCGGGTGAGGGAGCGAGGTCGGAGCGGGTGAGGGAGCGAGGTCGGAGCGGGTGAGGGAGCGAGGTCGGAGCGGGTGAGGGAGCGAGGTCGGAGCGGGTGAGGGAGCGAGGTCGGAGCGGGTGAGGGAGCGAGGTCGGAGCGGGTGAGGGAGCGAGGTCGGAGCGGGTGAGGGAGCGAGGTCGGTGAGGGAGCGATGTCGGGGGGGGTCAAGAGGGGGAGAGTAAGTGATGTGGACAATGTCCTTTGGGCGTTGTGATTTCGTTTGGGCGTTGTGATTTCGTTTGGGCGTTCTGATACTGTGTTTCCCCTTGGCTCTCTCAGTGCAGGACCCAGACGATGAGACAATGAAGAGGGCCAGGTAAACAGCCTGTGTGTTTATAAAGCCTGTGTGTTTATAAAGCCTGTGTGTTTATAAAGCTATATAATATATATAACTATGCCTGTGTGTGATGTCTGCAGCTGACTCTGGTATAGTCTGTGTTTCAGGCATCTTTAAGCTTCAACATGTGGTTTGGTGTGTGAGTTTTTTCAGGTAGTTTGGTGTGTGAGTTTTTTTCAGGTGGTTTGGTGTGTGTGTGTGTGTGAGTTATACAGGTGGTTTGGTGTGTGTGTGTGTGTGAGTTATACAGGTGGTTTGTGTGTGTGTGTGTGTGTGAGTTATACAGGTGGTTTGGTGTGTGTGTGTGTGTGAGTTATACAGGTGGTTTGGTGTGTGTGTGTGTGTGAGTTATACAGGTGGTTTGGTGTGTGTGTGTGTGAGTTATACAGGTGGTTTGGTGTGTGTGTGTGTGTGAGTTATACAGGTGGTTTGGTGTGTGTGTGTGTGTGAGTTATACAGGTGGTTTGGTGTGTGTGTGTGTGTTATACAGGTGTTGTTTCAGGACCACTTTAGTATATTTTCCCCGTATTGAGTTGTGATGTAGTTTTCCCACTGCTTGGTGAATTGTCTCGGTCTTTCTTCATTTCCTGTCTCTTCTTCTTCTCTTCTCTTTCTCTCGGGGTGGTTAGGGAAAAGTTCCTTACAGAGATTCAGAGCCCCCGTTACGCCCGTCTGAGGGACTGGCACCACGAGAGGTCCGCACGCGCCCTCAACATCAAGTCCTGAGCATCACCATGGCAACATGCAGGGCCGGGCCTGAGCCCTAGCAACCGATAGCATCACGACAACGACGAAAACGAAAATAGTCCGATTATCCAGACGACAACACACACACACACGAACACACACGAACACACACACACACACACATCCCAGACGACAACACACACACACATCCCAGACGACAACACACACACACATCCCAGACGACAACACACACACCCCAGACATACAGAGGAGGAAGAAAAAAAAAGATATATATATATATATATATATAAAATAGAGGAATCTATGATCACTAAGCCATACGTGGAACCATTACATACTGAGCCTGTCTGACTGTCAGATTCCCTTGTTCTCCTTGACTAGGAGTTAGTGTTGATAACATCTTGTGGATCACCTTGTGTGTAACAGGCCTGGGGCACATACGTCAAATATGATTGATTGATTGATCACAATCCGGAGGTACGGGTGGGTGGGGGGTGATTTGCACTTCGGGACTGTTCTATTGGTCCCATTGTCCCGGAACAATCCAAATCAAATCCACCTCGAGACTTCTACAGTATTTGACGAATGTATCGGACCCCAGTCTGCTTTGTTCTGTTCCTTATATTAAACTGTGTTACTCAGAGTGATCTAAACAAGGAGGGTGGGGGGGGGGACAGCTGTTGGAACAGCGCTGTTCTTCCTGTTCCATTCTTTATTCTGATTCTGTAGTTCTAGTTCATCTCCTGTTGATCTGTAAACTCGTTCTAAGCTCTTTCTAAGTTCTGCTCTGAGTTCTGCTCTCTCTTTTTTTCTCTTTGTTTTCTGAACTCTCCCTTTGTTCTTTAGACTCCTCCCTCTTGATAAGAACGATAAATATATCTTGTACTGATGTCCTCATAAAACTTCTGAAAACACCTCCTACTTGTCATTTATCTTTCTCTGCTTCCTTCTTTACTGCACTCTACTCTACTCCACTATACTCTACTCCACTATACTCTACTGCTCTCTACTCCACTATACTCTACTCCACTATACTCTACTCCACTATACTCTACTCCACTAGACTCTACTCCACTAGACTCTACTCCACTAGACTCTACTCCACTAGACTCTACTCCACTAGACTCTACTCCACTAGACTCTACTCCACTAGACTCTACTCCACTAGACTCTACTCCACTAGACTCTACTCCACTAGACTCTACTCCACTAGACTCTACTCCACTAGACTCCACTATACTCTACTCCACTATACTCTACTCCACTATACTCTACTCCACTATACTCCACTATACTCTACTCCACTATACTCTACTCCACTATACTCTACTCCACTATACTCCACTCTACTCTACTCCACTAGACTCTACTTCACTAGACTCTACTCCACTAGACTCTACTCCACTATACTCTACTCCACTAGACTCCACTATACTCTACTCCACTATACTCTACTCCACTATACTCTACTCCACTATACTCCACTCTACTCTACTCCACTAGACTCTACTTCACTAGACTCTACTCCACTAGACTCTACTCCACTCTACTTCACTCTACTCTACTCCACTAGACTCTACTGCGCTCTACTCCACTAGACTCTACTGCGCTCTACTCCACTATACTCTACTCCACTATACTCTACTCCACTATACTCTACTCCACTATACTCCACTCTACTCCACTCCACTCTACTCTACTCCACTAGACTCTACTCCACTAGACTCTACTCCACTAGACTCTACTCCACTCTACTCTACTCCACTAGACTCCACTATGCTCTACTCCACTATGCTCTACTCCACTATGCTCTACTCCACTATGCTCTACTCCACTATACTCTACTCCACTATACTCTACTCCACTATACTCTACTCCACTATACTCTACTCCACTATACTCTACTCCACTATACTCTACTCCACTCTACTCCACTCTACTCTACTCCACTATACTCTACTCCACTCTACTCCACTATACTCTACTCCACTATACTCTACTCCACTATACTCTACTCCACTATACTCTACTCCACTATACTCTACTCCACTATACTCTACTCCACTATAATCTACTCCACTCTACTCTACTCCACTATACTCTACTCCACTCTACTCCACTATACTCTACTCCACTATACTCTACTCCACTATACTCTACTCCACTATACTCCACTCCACTCCACTCTACTCTACTCTACTCTACTGCACTCCACTCTACTCCACTCTACTCTACTCTACTCTACTCTACTCTACTCCACTCTACTCTACTCCACTCTACTCTACTCCACTCTACTCTACTCCACTCTACTCTACTCCACTCTACTCCACTCTACTCTACTCTACTCCACTATACTCCACTCCACTCTACTCCACTCTACTCTACTCTACTCCACTCTACTCTACTCCACTCCACTCCACTCTACTCTACTCTACTCTACTCTACTCCACTCTACTCTACTCCACTCTACTCCACTCTACTGCACTCTACTCTACTCCACTCTACTGCACTCTACTCCACTCTACTGCACTCTACTCTACTCCACTCTACTGCACTCTACTGCACTATACTCTACTCCACTATACTCTACTCCACTAGACTCTACTCCACTCTACTCCACTCTACTCCACTCTACTCTACTCCACTATACTCTACTCCACTATACTCCACTCTACTGCACTCTACTCCACTCTACTGCACTCTACTCTACTCAGCTATACTGCACTCTACTCTACTCCACTATACTGCACTCTACTCTACTATACTCTACTCCAATATACTGCACTCTACTCCACTATACTGTACTCTACTCCACTATACTGCACAATACTACACTATACTGTACTCTACTCCACTATACTCCACAATACTGCACAATACTACACTATACTCTGCTCTACTATACTCCACTTTACTGTACTCTGCTCCACTGTACTCCACTATACTCCACTTTACTGTACTCTACTCCACTGTACTCTACTCCACTGTACTCTACTCCACTGTACTCCACTATACTGTACTCTGCAATACTGTACTGTACTCTGCAATACTATACTGTACTCTGCAATACTATACTACCATGCAATACTCTATTGCCATGTAATACTATACTGCGCAATAGTATACTCTGCGATACTCTACCAGTATACTTAACCGTGAAGTACTCACTATACTCTACCATCCAATACTCACGATACTGTACAGTACTATACCATGCACTACTCATTATACTGTACAGTACTACACCATGCGATACTCAGTATACTATACCATGCAATACTCATTATACTCAGTATACTTTACCATGCAGTACTCACTATACTGTACAGTACTATCATGCAGTACTCACTATACTGTATAGTACTATATCATGCTATATCATGCTATACTCACTATACTGTATAGTACTATACCATGCAGTACTCACTATACTGTATAGTACTATACCATGCAGTACTCACTATACTGTACGGTACTCTACCATGCAGTACTCACTATACTGTATAGTACTATCATACAGTACTTACGATACTGTATAATACTATACCATGCAGTACCCACTATACTGTGTAGTACTATCATGTACTGTATAGTACTATCGTGCAGTACTCACTATACTGTATAGTACTACCATGCAGTACTCACTATACTGTATAGTACTACCACGCAGTACTCACTATATTGTATAGTACTACCATGCAGTACTCACTATACTGTACAATCATGCAATATTATCTACTGATATGTAATAGTCTCCATGTGGTTTTTGACACTAGAGTTAGCACACCTCATAGAAGGGAGCAGTAGATCATCTCGGTGATTCTAGACTATCGTTGTGCGTCAATGTGCAGTGTTTTTTTTTTTTTTTTTCATTTAACTTTTGGAAAACAGATGGAAGGTGTGTGTGAGATATATATATCACACACACACACACACACATCTTCCATCTGTTTGACAAAAGTTCTATATATATATATATATATATATTAGTAGGCATCACTCTGATAACTGGCTGTAGAAAAGTCTGCATCTTGTCACGGTACATCAAACACGGATGATTTGAATAATGAAGCTGTCTGTAATATTGTAGTGGTGTCAAAACCAAAACTTATCCCGCTGTTGACACCACGGTTGTAACAGGTGTAACGACGTCCTGTCTCATTTGGATAGACAACGACCAGAACGATTTTAAATAGATATTTCGTCCTGTTCTACTATCTGATCACAAATACTGTTACGTCTTTAATTCCTCTTGTAATATATCTAGAGTTCTCTCTGCCGTTTTTTACAAGTTGTTTTTAAATGTAGTATTTAGAGATGGTAGTTGTATCCAGAGATGTCTGTAGACACCTGTTACTGGGCCCCAAAAACAGGTTATTATTTTCCAATACAATCATGCCATACCTTGATTACATTGAGACATGATCACGTCTCTTTTGTGGGAAGGAAAATACTTTGAACAGATTCCCTAAATTATACACTTTGACCAACCGCCTCAATTTGGTTTCTGAAAGTGTTTATTTTTTATTTTTGTATTTTTTACATTGGACAAAAGTAGAGAGCTACAAAATGGTCTATCATACACTGTAGTTGAGGAACAATGGGAAAGTAATTCTGCTTTGAAAGTTGATCAACTTGTAAACTCACTTTTGAATAAATGGCCCTTGAATTGTTTTGGTATCTGGTGAAGAGCTCTTCTTTGTCTACGCCCATTCAGTATCGTTCACACCCCCTGAAGCTTTAGCCCCACCCATTCAGCATCGGTCACACCCCTGAAGCTTTAGCCCCACCCATTCAGCATTGTCCACACCCTCTAAAGCTTTAGCCCCACCCATTCAGCATCGTTCACACCCCTGAAGCTTTAGTCCCACCCATTCAGCATCGTTCACACCCCCTGAAGCTTTAGCCCCACCCATTCAGCATCGTTCACACCCCTGAAGCTTTAGCCCCACCCATTCAGCATCGTTCACACCCCCTGAAGCTTTAGCCCCACCCATTCAGCATCGTTCACACCCCCTGAAGCTTTAGCCCCACCCATTCAGCATCGTTCACACCCCCTGAAGCTTTAGCCCCACCCATTCAGCATCGTTCACACCCCTGAAGCTTTAGCCCCACCCATTCAGCATCGTTCACACCCCCTGAAGCTTTAGCCCCACCCATTCAGCATCGTTCACACCCCCTGAAGCTTTAGCCCCACCCATTCAGCATCGTTCACACCCCCTGAAGCTTTAACCCCACCCATTCAGCATCGTTCACACCCCTCTGAAGCTTTAGCCCCACCCATCTCTTTTAGGATTCACATGTGAGACCATGTGCTAAACACAGTGAGTAGTTTTAGTAAACAACCAAAGATTTCAAGACTAAAATGTGTGACTAGTAGCCTACAATAAGGAAAAACTCAAAGTAAAAATACACTTAGTCCTTGGCCTATATCCTAATCTGACTTTGGTGCAGGTCCTTGTTGTTCTTCACATTACAAACTCACACACACTATATCAAATACAATCTAAGTTTATTTGTCACGTACACAGGATACAGAAGGTGTAAACGGAACAGTGAAAAGGTTACTTGCGTATTAGCAATGTCAAAAATGGTGTCCAGATAAAAAATATTTTATAATTATTGAATGATTCTTACCAAGACACTTGTCCAAGTTGATGGTTCATGTGAAAGAAATGGATGTCGGGGAAACGCTGCTCAACTGACGACCATATTCAGCCTGCAGGCACCAGGTCCGCCACAAGGAGTCACTAGAACACAATAAGCCAATGCTGTTCTCCATGACTAACGTTATATCTTTCAAACAAGGATGGATCTACACATACTGAGCAGCTCATGTTTTAGACAGAAGCATGTTACATGGCCGACCAATCCGAACTCATCTCTCGGCATGCCCAGCCCATCTATTTATCTTAGCCAATCATGGCAAGAGGAAAAGGTTCCTGTCTTTTTTTCCCGGGGGCTAAACCAACTAGGCTCGTAATTTTAACCATTTTATTCTTATTTACAGGTGGCATACAAGTTAGTTATTAAGGCACATCAGAGTTCACATTTCAGTCTCTCCTCTTATATTTCCTTCCACTCTCCACTTCTCTCCTCTCCACTCCACTTCTCTCCACTCCACTTCTCTCCTCTCCACTTCTCTCCTCTCCACTTCTCTCCTCTCCACTTCTCTCCTCTCCACTTCTCTCCTCTCCTCTCCTCTCCTCTCCACTTCTCTCCTCTCCACTCCACTTCTCTCCTCTCCTCTCCACTCCACTTCTCTCCTCTCCACTTCTCTCCTCTCCACTCCTCTCCTCTCCTCTCCACTCCTCTCCACTCCTCTCCTCTCCACTTCTTTCCTTTCTACTCCACTTCTCTCCTCCTCTCCACTTCCTCTCCTCTTCTCTCCTCTCCACTTCTCTCCTCTCCACTTCTCTCCTCCTCTCCACTTCTCTCCTCTCCTCTCCACTTCTCTCCTCTCCACTTCTCTCCTCTCCACTTCTCTCCTCTCCACTTCTCTCCTCTCCTCTCCTCTCCACTTCTCTCCTCTCCTCTCCTCTCCTCTCCACTTCTCTCCTCTCCTCTCCTCTCCTCTCCACTTCTCTCCTCTCCTCTCCTCTCCACTCCTCTCCACTTCTCTCCACTTCTCTCCTCTCCACTCCACTTCTCTCCTCTCCACTTCTCTCCTCTCCACTCCACTTCTCTCCTCTCCACTTCTCTCCTCTCCACTCCACTTCTCTCCTCTCCACTTCTCTCCTCTCCACTCCACTTCTCTCCACTTCTCTCCACTCCACTTCTCTCCACTTCTCTCCACTTCTCTCCACTTCTCTCCTCTCCACTTCTCTCCTCTCCACTTCTCTCCACTTCTCTCCACTTCTCTCCACTTCTCTCCTCTCCACTTCTACTATTTTTGTTGGGCCAAAAAACCAAAACCGTGTGGCCTGTTGCTGACCCCTGCTCTACAAACTTTCGGTCAATGTGCTGTTTGGAGGAATATGACTTGATCACAACAAATTCCCAGTCCACCTTCTAATACCTTTCCTTTCTGTAAGTAGTGGTATAGGCACAGAGAGATGTGAAATTAAGGAGCAATCGTCTCAATGCTCCTTCGATTTAAATGTTTTTTTTTTAAACTCATAACATGTCAGACACTGCTGCCACTCTACCTCTTCTGAGTCACCATGGTAACCCTATAGCAACTGTTTCTAAGGAAGTGTGTGTTTCTTCCCAGCATCAAGGCCTCCCGGTCACCTGCTAAGGCCCAGACCCAGGCAGCCGACAAACCTGACGGTGAGTTTACTGCAGGTCAGAGTTCAAATGACAGGGATGTTGGTAATTTAACATAGAAAATCCAAGCCTTTTATTTAGTAGTTAGATGCATTATAACATGCTATAAGCATTGAAATATTTTATTTGACCTTTTATTTAACAAGGCAAGTCAGTTAACAAACTCTTAATTTCAATGACTGCCTAGGAACAGTGGGTTAACGTCCTGTTCAGGTCGCAGAACGACAGATTTGTAACTTGTCAGCTCGGGGATATGAATTTGCAACCTTTCGGCTGCTAGTCCAACGCTCTTACCACTAGGCTACCCTGCCACCTCTACACTCTAACCACTAGGCTACCCTGCCGCCCCAATTATGCATTATAGAATGAGCTATAAGCATAGGAATATATTGTAACATGAGCTATAAGCATAGTAATGTATTGTAACATGAGCTATAAGCATAGTAGTGTATTGTAACGTGCTATAAGCATAGTAATGTATTGTAACGTGCTATAAGCATAGTAATG